>NC_069113.1:51416885-51699385 GCF_025612915.1 Magallana angulata
TTTTAACTAATTAAATGTAATGTGAACTAATGATAAGATACTTTGGTTTCAGAATATGTTTAAAAATATGATCTGCCTATCAAATTAATTTTTATTAGCTTTTTAAAGCGCTCATTCTATACATTGATTATTATGAAAAAATCACTGAAATAAGATTTTCTCTCATACTAATTGGTCAATATATTAGCTTTTCTGCCAATTTATATTTTTATATAAAGTCTTCATAATATGTAAAAATCAGAAATATTTAAAATTGGAAGCGTAAAAAAATTAGCAAAATATTTTCAAAATTAAAGATAATTAGAGGAAATGCGGGCTAAGCACTATTAATTTTAGTTTAAATATTTATTCCAATTTAGAAAAGTAGTATAAGATGATAGATATTCTGATATTCTATCATTTAATGAAAGAATAGAAACTTAATATCTTAAACACATGTCTACATAACTGCAAATAACTACATTTATTTAATATCATCCTCGATCTAAATTGAAGGAAAAGGTAGTAACCTTGACCTGACCTTTATGCGAAAACAAGATGGTCAAATTTGATTAAACTGATAGAATCATTTGGTTATATGATCCGTTTGACTGTGTCAAAATTTTATGAATTTCTCAGTATAAGAAGTATGTCTGATAACGAGAAGACTCCTTGCTTAACAGGTCGGGGAAACTTCCTTGTATGGATATTGTTGTCATTGCACAGAGCGATGCTTACCGCAAACAACTGTCCAATCAGTTAATAAAGAGCAACACATGTGATTTACTACATGTTTAGGTTTTTACAATAAACACGTGGTTTAGACTAGATTGGTCAGTTTGTCGATTACGTCTGTGCCTCATTAAGGGCGCTTTCCATTTACGTTGCCTCGCCGGCGACGTTATCGGGAAACGGCGACGTTAATGGAACGGTTGGCAACGTCACAATGCTCCAACGATGACGATTGCAGCTTAAAACTGATACCTATCTTAAAATTTGATCCAAAAATGTTGGCTATTTGCAGTTTTAATGTATTTCAATGTAGTACGACAAATTGTAGTTTTAGAAATACTAGTTTTGTAGAATATGATAACATCGACGCCATATTGTTTCCTAATCAGCAACGGTATATTGCGTTGCCACAATCGCTCGCCGACGACGCGCGTTCCAGCAATCGGCGACGAAGGCAACACCGGCAAATCCGGCGATGCCGGTTAAATGGAAAGCACCCTAAGTATGTAAATTTATTCCGACGTCACAGATTTAAATAATTATTTTTGGATGTCGTCGGTCCAAGCGGTGCAGACAAATTGAATACCGCGCGTTATTAAGTTTTATATTTTCATACTAACGTCTAGTTGTATGAAATATTATGTATCGTCGCTATAAAATTATATGCGCTCTCAGTCATGGATATGAAACATACAATAACATTGAACAGCCAAATGCATATCAACATGTTATTTACATGTAGATGTCTTCCACGACTTTAAATTTAGTGCCAGAAAGTCTTTTTTTATTGACGAATAGATAAGATTTTACGATTATTTTCCATTATTACATATCAAATTGGTCATGTAAGTTAAAACGTTTAAATTAATCTTACATTAAAAAATACACTCAAATCGCGTGATGACGTTTTTATTTGTGTTCCTGGCCCATGAGTCAGCCAAGGATATTCACATGAAAATTGAACGTCGCATATATAAGGCAATCACTCTACTATTTTGTTTTGCATAATTTTTTTGGGCAATTTCTATATAGCTATGATTAAGAATTAACAAATGTAAATGTAATGTAACTTGTTTTTCACAGGATCACAGAGAAATAAAGTAATGTTGTGTTGTAGAAATTTCCATATTTATCAAAAGTATCTTTTTTATTTCAAAATGAACAGCTGATTTTAGTTACTAAAGAAAAATATCATATTCGAATTCAAATTCTAATGAAAAAATTCCATGTCAGTCCATTTTTATTGCCACTGGTTTTACATTAGACTACATAAAAATATATGGAACTTTGAAATTAGAATACTTATACTAAACTTATCATTATATCGGTAACTGATCTCTCATTTTTACATCTTTAAAATTGTTAGTTTTCTCTTTAGGTTCACATTTTTTTTTAATGAATCGTGACTTTCAGTAAAACTTAGTATTAGAGAACTGGACAATAAAGTTATAATTGAAAAATGCATTACGTAAATGCGATTATGTAAGCTTGTTAAATTTCTTATCGTGCACTTTACAAAACAAAAATAAAAACATCTTATACTGTTAAAAACTGATAAATTTTTAATCAACTTATTTTACGGAGTATATTTTTACAACCTAGACGATTTAACTTAATTAAGATCGTTTGATCGAAATTCTAGAAGTGTTTATTTTGGTAGAGGAAGTGAAATTAGTACGAAAAACTTAAAGAACCGATATTTGGCATCAACGCAGAATATATTTTTAAACGCGACGAAATATTAATAGCAATATTACCAAAAAGGACAAAAATAATTCCAATGAGACAATTTCAACATTTTACTAATTTTTAAAGTGACTCATTTATTTTGATATAACCAAGCTTGACAATTGTTCGTGCTTACAAGATCTATTTCCATTAATTAAATGAATTATGGTTTCATTCTTCTCACAAAATGTTTGTTTAAAATTAGACATTGTCAACTGTGACGATTCTTTTTTTACTGAACACGTCATAGTTTGCATAAACTGAAAATTCTTTATTCTACATTACTTTGATTTCAATTTCATAAAATACTGTCTCCATTTTCTTGACAAAATCATTAAACCAGAACACTACCTCAATTATTTTGCCCCCCCCCCCCCCCGTCCCCCCACCAATGATTTACACGTTAACTCAACTTAAACATTCTTCACACTTGCTAATTTGCTTACACATCGTGAAATATACTTTGTAATTTCTGTTGACAATCCAATATCTATCTATCTATCTATCTATCTATCTATCTATCTATCTATCTATCTATCTATCAAAAGATGGTATGCAATAATATTTATTAAAAAACTCATATTAAGTACAGAAGCATGCATAAGTTTTTCATGAGTTCTTTGTCGAGAGAAACGAGAGTTCCCCCTAATGTTTTTTGAAGAAAACAAAAACCCGGATTTCTGGCAATAAGTTATAAGAAATTGTATTTAAAAACTACACGGAACAATGATGAAATTTGATGTAAAAATAATCAAATGATAAACAAACAAACAAAAAAGAAAAAAAACAACAACCCAAAACACGAAAATCGCCACTTGGTATCTTATGTGTTGTAAGGTGAAATTCTCATTTATCATTAACTCCATCTTCGCCAGCTAAGGTTACGATTTGTTTATTTTCTTCTTTTGGTAGATGAAAATGAACGAATCGGACCCTTGGATAGAGAAAATGTATTTAATTTAACTTTCGAGAATCGTTTCCAAAAGGTAGCTAATACAAGCGAATTTCCTAATGTCATTTAGTATCAAAGACATATTTGAGTATTATGGCTATTCTTTCATATATAGTTTTGTTTGTTTGCAGTTATACATGTAGTGTTGTATGAACTGATGCTTGAACTAGTACTCGTGCGGTTTCCTCGATAAAATTACAAAGAATTTTTAATAAAGAACGAGCGTTTTATTTATTTAAGTTGGATTCTTTCTATAAATAGGAACAAATTAAAATGAAAATCAGTTGAACTTTGCTATAAAATTGAGAAAAAACTAAACATTGAAAGAATGAAGAAACGTCACTCATTTAATTAATCATAACTGAGTTGAGACAACTCAAATAAATTTTTAATATGATTAATTAAAAGTTCTGCAAAACTTGTTATTTTTTAACGGTTGCTCTTATTCAGTATGAGTTTAGAACCTTATATGGCATGACGATATGTTGAAAATTCCTGTCATTGTGTATTTTTCTACGTGTTTTTACTTGGTAGAAACCGGGGGCTGCAATATCATACATGTACTAATATACTTTTATGAAATAAACGCAGTAAACACGACCTTGGGAATTTGTTGAGACTGGATCTTTAATTAGCTTACTTGTCGTGATGCATTTTCTAGGTTTCTTAGAACGTTAATCATATTAAAACCGAAACTGAACTTTTAAACCAAAAGGTTTTCGACATCCCTTTCCCCCAACAAACAGTATATATATACCACTTAAACACACAAATGTTCCCTCAGGAACAAAATGTCGAAGAAAGCAGACTTGTTGAGTGGTATCGATGAAGAAGACCAAGAAAACCAAACTCTGGTCTTCAAAGTGTTTGGTTACGGGTCTCTTCTGTGGAAAGTGAACTTTAATTACTCTTCTCGTGATCATGGTCATATCAAAGGGTTCCAGAGAAAATTCTGGCAGAATAACAAGACTCATCGAGGGACAGAAGAAAAGGTACTCACTCTAATGGCTTCATACAGTTTCCAAGTTTGTCAGATGGTTTTATTTTTATATCTGTTGGTAATTTTTACCTAACCATACCAGTTATCGAATGAATTGAACTTTCCTTCTGAAATTAACATTTTAACATTGACGATTTATTTTATTTTACGCATGTAGCCCGGACGAGTAGCCATTCTTCACAAAGCTAAAGAAGACGTGAGTAAAATATTTCAAAGAGACATTTTATTACGTTTATTATAAACTACTGTCGTATTTTTCATATTTTATCCCTTTATTATTCATCAATTTAAATTTTATTTCAACTGATTTCTTTCTAAGTTAGTCGGTTGTAAATTACAGATAACTTATATATTTCTGTTTTAATATTTTTGTAGGATAAGCTCTGTGGCGCAATGTTTACCATTAAGGGTGCATCAGACATTGAGGATGCCAAACAGAAATTGGATACACGGGAAACAGTGCTCGGTGGTTACATCTCAATTCCGACCACGTTCTACGATGAATGTGGTGTCAAGTCCGACGTCACTGTATTTACAGCTACCCCTGACAACGACCTCTATGTGGGACAGATTTGTGATCATCCTCATGATGACGTAGAACATATAGCTACACAGGTTGTCGACGCAAAAGGCCGCGCTGGAACCAATGCAGAATATGTCATCAGACTGGCAGATTATGTTAGAAGACATTTTCCAAACGAGGACGACGAACATTTATTTTTGCTCGAGAAAAAAGTCACCGAAAAATTGAGAAATCGTTCGCGGACAATTCAAATCAACTACGATCATATGAATGATATTAATCATCATGATATTTGATTTTCTGAATGTAACAACTTGTTGTGCTATGATTGTTGCATCTATGAATATTGCTAATATCTTTTCATTGTTTCATTTATATCATGAATGTACGATGGTTGGTAAATCATATTTTAATTATGTTAATTAATATATCTTGTTAAATATTTTAAAGTTACGATTCTCGTTGATTCTTACTATAAACGTACAAAACGTAAGTTTAAAGCCAGCTGCAAATTATAAAAAAAATAACTCAAAGGAAAGCCTTAAAGTTTTAAAAAAGATTTTTGTTATGGTGTGTAATAGCCAATTTCCAAATTAAACCTTTTCGAAGGTAAATTTGCTAATGTTTAACGAAAGCATGTGCTTTTTTAACCTATTAACAATAAAATACATACCGGTAATAGAAATGCAATCATAAAATGCGTATTTTGTAAAATCCTTTCAATATTCACACCAATAGATATCTTACCCACGTGGCGCTCAACCTGCCATAACAAATGGCTAAAGAACGGTATTGATATTTGGTTATTTTCCACGCATCTTTGCAAAAATGGAATCAAAGTTTTATTTACGTCGTAGATGCGCGAAGTTTTCAGAACAATATGAATTGCTATCGGGTGCGATATTTTATATGACGCCCTCTAAAAAACAAATTACGGTTATGTGTTGTGTATTTTTAGATTCTTTGCAAGGAATTTAATAAAGGTATTAATGATAAGTAAAACTATTAAAAATTATACGCTGTTGATTTATTAATGAATTTTTAAATAAATATTTTCATTTCGGAGAATGCCCTCAAAAGTTATGTTTTTCTTTGTTTCATTAATGAAATAAATGTTGGATTGTCAATATGTCGTTATAATTTTGTATCTGAAGAATCTTTTCTTAGGAATACCTGCATGCACAATTAAAATGTAATAGTCTTTACATAGATCGCTTTATTCTCCGATGACAAAATGGGAAAACACCAGGGCTTGAAAATAAGGATTAAAGTTTACATCTAACTGCAAATTCCAGGAAAATATAATGACCAAAACTAAACCCATTGACGCCCTAACCACAAGGTTAATACGCCGTTTGATGACATGTAATGGCATAGTTCCAAATTAAAGAAAACAACTTTTTGTAGGCTGATCAAATACCGGGTACTATGTAATTAAGTTACCAATTTCTTCCTTCTTGTGACAATCTAAGGATACTAGTACATTACTTATAGTCTATTGTATGGTCAAAGAGATAGCACAAATGTATTCAGTAGACGTTAATGGTTATTGAATGTTGTTTACTTGTCTGGTGTTTGGTTATTTTAAACGCAGCTTTGCACAATTGAAACTGAAACAAACTTGTTTACGCGACTGATCTCATTGATTTTTCACAATGTTTCCCCCTTGCATGATAAAAACAAAATAATAATTTAAATATTTAAATCCACTTTCAGAAGCAATAGTTCGTCCCTTCTTTTCCTGTACCTTGGTCTGGCTTTTAATTACATTCCCCATCTATGTGGCACCTCGTCGTAATGTAAAATAGTTTTTGGCACTTCATTTAATATATCATTATTCATGGAAATTGTTGTTTGTTGTTTAGAATCTGAAGTGTAGTAAAGGTATACCGTACTCATAAGGTTAAAGATATATATATATATATATATATATATATATATATATATATATATATATATATATATATATATATATATATATATATATATATATATACTAGTATATATATTCTACAAAGTCTAAGTTGTGATAAAAACCAATATGCAATTTGTAAAATATCAGCTAGATTAGATATATATACCATGCTGTCAATATTAAGTTAATTTGTGTATATTACATATTAATGGTAAATTGTATTCCTTGATAAAATTACACAAAAATGCACTTATGCAATGCAGATCTCTATTACACAAGTTAAATACACATGTAGTCCGGAAATTGGGATGGAAAAATGAATGAAACTACATTACAAACATAAAGAGCACTAATTTACAATCACATTACCTTTGCTAAAAAAGATATGTTTTTTAGGAAAAATGTTTGTTTACTATCGCTGCATGTCAGCACGTGCAAAATGCACTAGCCACACACTATTATGAAACAGAAACATACCTATCTGAACAGTAAAAAGGGAGATTTACAGCATGCTTACAACTAAACAATACCGATATATTCGGTGTAGACAAAAATAATCTGGATTGAAACACTTCCTAGAAGACGAAGGACGAATAGGGCCACATTTAAAAATATTTTTATCCCGTATTTACGAGAAAAGATCTCGTTATTACGTGGCTTCTATTTAAGAGGAGAAGTGGAGGACATTATAGAACGTAATAGCAATGCATTTATTAGTTAATATCCAATCACTGTGAAAGTTCAATAGAAAACATTTTAAGTTTTCATTCTTTTTTACTTTGTGGCTATATTGTTCTCACCCAAGGGCCTGAACCCCTAAAACAGGGACCAGAAATTTTGTAACTGGCGCAGGAAAATATCACATTTTTTAGCAATTCAGAATTGCCGTAGATTCATGAGTTTATTTGGCATTTTAAAAGCAATAACATTAGTGTTGGATTTTTTTTAACTAATTAAATGTAATGTGAACTAATGATAAGATACTTTGGTTTCAGAATATGTTTAAAAATATGATCTGCCTATCAAATTTATTTTTATTAGCTTTTTAAAGCGCTGATTCTATACATCGATTATTATGAAAAAATCACTGAAATAAGATTTTCTCTCATACTAAATGGTCAATATATTAGCTTTTCTGCCAATTTATATTTTTATATAAAGTCTTCATAATATGTAAAAATCAAAAATATTTTAAAATTGGAAGTGTAAAAAAATTATCAAAATATTTTCAAAATTTAAGATAATTAGAGGAAATGCGGACTAAGCAATATCAATTTTAGTTTCAATATTTATTCCAATTTAGATAAGTAGTATAAGATGATGGACATTCTGATGTTCTATCATTTAATTAAAGAATAGAAACTTAATATCTTAAACACATGTCTACATAACTGCAAATAACTACTCCTATTTTTATCATCCTCTAAATTGAAGAAAAAGGTATTAACCTTGACCTGAACTTTATGCGAAAACAAGATGGTCAAATTTGATTAAACTGATAGAATCATTTGGTTATATGATCCGTTTGACTGTGTCAAAATTTTATGAATTTCTCATTATATGAAGTATGTTTGATAACGAGGAGACTCCTTCCTTAACAGGTCGGGGAAACTACCTTATATGGATATTGTTGTCTTAGCGCAGAGCGATGCGTACCGCAAAGAACTGTCCAATCAGTTAATAAAGAGCAACACATTTGATTTACTACATGTTTAGGTTTTTACAATAAACACGTGGTTTAGACTAGATTGGTCAGTTTGTCGATTACGTCTGTGCCTCATTTAGTATGTAAATTTATTCCGACATTATCTTTGGATGTCGTCGGTCCAAGCGGTGCAGACAAATTGAATACCGCGCGTTATTTAATTTATATTTTCATACTAACGTCTAATTGTATGAAATATTATGTATCGTCGCTATAAAATTATATGCGCTCTCAGTCATGGATATGAAACATACATTGAACAGCCAAATGCATATTAACATGCTATTTAGATGTCTTCCGCGACTTTAAATTGAGTGCCAGAAAGTCTTTTTTGATTGACGGATAAGATTTTACGATTATTTTCCATTAGTACATATCAAATTGGTTATGTAAGTTAAAACGTTTAAATTAATCTTATTAAAAATACTCAAATCGCGTGATGACGTTTTTATTTGTGGTCCTGGCCCATGAGTCAGCCAAGGATATTCACATGAAAATGGAACGTTGCATATATAAGGCAATGACTATTCTATTTTGTTTTGCATAATTTTTTTTTGGCATTTTCTATATAGCTATTAAAACAATGATTAAGAATTAACAAATTTAAATGTAATGTAACTAGTTTTTTTTAACAGGATCACAGAGAAATAAATCAATGTTATGTTGTAGAAATTTCCATATTTATCAAAAGTATCTTTTTTATTTCTAAATAAACTGATTTTAGTTACTAAAGAAAAATATCATAATAATTCGAATTCAAATTCTAATGAAAAAATTCCATGCCTGTTCATTTTTATTGCCTCTGGTTTTACATTAGACTACATAAAAAAATGTGGAACTTTTAAATTAGAATATTTATACTAAACTTATCATTATATTGTTAACTGATCTCTCATATGTTACATCATTTTAATTGTTAGTTGTTTCTTTAGGTTCACATTTTTTTTTTAATAAATCGTGACATTCAGTAAAACTTAGTATTTGAGAACTGGACAATAAAGTTATAATTGAAAAATGCATCACTTAAATGCGATTTTGGAAGCTTGTTAAATTTCTTATCGTGCACTTTACAAATTTATACTATTAAAAACTGATAATTTCTGATCAACTTATTTTACAGAGTATATTTTTACAACCTGCACATTTTTCTTAATTTAGATCGAAATTCTAGAAGTTGTTTATTTTGGTAGAGGAAGTGAAATTACTACGAAAAACTTAAAGAACCGATAGTTGGCATCAACGCAAAATATATTTTAATAGCCTTTTGTCTTTCAAGCGCGACAAAATATTGATAGCAATATCACCGATAGGACAAAAATAATTCCAATGACGCAAATTCAACATTTTACTAGTTTTTAAAGTGACTCCCTTATTTTGACATAACTAACTTGGCAATTGTTCATGCTTACAAGATCTAGTTTTATTAAATGAATTATGGTGTCATGCTTTTCACAAAAGCTTTGTTTAAAATTAGACATTGTCAACTGTGACGATTCTTTTTTTACTGGAAAAAGTAATAATTTGAATAAACTGAAAATCCTTTATTCTACATTACTTTGATTTCAATTTCATGAAATACTGTCTCCATTTTCTTGACAAAATCATTAAACCAGAACACTACCTCAATTATTTTGCCCTCCCCCCCTTCCCACCAATGATTTACACGTTAACTCAACTTGAACAATCTTCACACTTGCTAATTTGCTTACACATCGTGAAAGATACTTTGTAATTTCTGTGGACAATCCAATATCTATCTATCTATCTATCTATCTATCTATCTATCTATCTATCTATCTATCTATCTATCTATCTATCTATCTATCTATCTATCTATCTATCTATCTATCAAAAGATGGTATGCAATAATATTTACCAAAAAAAATCATATTAAGTACAGAAGCATGCATAAGTTTTTCATGAGTTCTTTGTCGAGATAAACAAGAGTTCCCCCAAATGTTTTTGAAGAAAACAAAATCCCGGATTTCTGGCAATAAGTTAAAAGAAATTGTATTTAAAAACTACACGGAACAATGATGAAATTTGATGTAAAAATAATCCAATGATAAACAAACAAACAACAAAGAAAAAATACTAAAAACCCAAAACACGAAAATCGCCTTTTGGTATCTTATGTGTTGTAAGGTGAAATTCTCATTTATCGTTAACTCCATCTTCGCCAGCTAAGGGTCCGATTTGTTTATTTTCTTCTTTTGGTAGATGAAAATGAACGAATCGGACCCTTGGCTGGAGAAAATGTATTTTATTTAACTTTCGAGAATCGTTTACAAAAGGGAGCTAATACAAGCGAATTTCCTAATGTCATTTAGTATCAAAAACATATTTGAGTATTATGGCTACTCTTTCATATATAGTTTTGTTTGTTAATGTTTTGCTTGAACCAGCACTCGTGCGGTTTCCTCGATACAATTACAAAGAATATTTGATAAAGAACGAGCTTTTTATTTATTTTTTTAGGTTGGATTCCTTCTACCAATAGAAACAAATCAAAATGAAAATCAATTGAACAATAAAATTGAAAAAAAGCTAAACATTGAAAGAATAAAGAAACGTCACTCATCTAATTAATCATAACTGAGTTGAGACAACTCAAATAAATTTTGAATATGGTTAATTAACAGTTTTACAAAACTTGTTATTTTTTAACGGTTGGTCTTATTCAGTATGAGTTTAGAACCTTATATGGCATGACGATATGTTAAAAATTCCTGTCATTGTGTATATATATTTACATATTTTCTACGTGTTTTTACTTGGTAGAAACCGGGGGCTGCAATAGCATACATGTACTAATACCCGGTGTACTATTATGAAATAAACGCAGTAAACACGACCTTGGGAATTTGTTGAGACTGGATCTTTAATTAGCTTACGTGTCGTGATGCATTTTCTAGGTTTCTTAGATCGTTAATCATATTAAAACCGAAACTGAACTTTTAAATAAATGTTCCCTTAGGAACAAAATGTCGAAGAAAGCAGACTTGTTGAGTGGTATCAATGAAGAAGACCAAGAAAACCAAACTCTGGTCTTCAAAGTGTTTGGTTACGGGTCTCTTTTGTGGAAAGTGAACTAATTATTCTAGTCGTGATCATGGTCATATCAAAGGGTTCCAGAGAAAATTCTGGCAGAACAACAAGACTCATCGTGGGACGGAAGAAAAGGTACTCACTCTAAAGGCTTCATAAAGTTTACAAGTTTGTCAGATGGTTTTATTTTTATATTTGTTTGTAATTCTACTAAACCATACCAGTTATCAAATGAATTGAACTTTCCTTCTGAAATTAACATTTTAACATTGACGATTTATTTCATTTTACGCATGTAGCCCGGACGAGTAGCCATTCTTCACGAAGCTGAAGAAGACGTGAGTAAACAATTTCAAAGAGACATTTTATTACTTTTATAAACTAGTGTTTTTCATATTTTATCTATTTATTACCCATAAGTTTAATCTTTGTTTCAACTGATTTCTAAGTCAGTCGATTGTAGATAACAGATAAGTTATACTTTTTTGTTTTAACATTTTTTAGAAAACACTCAGCGGTGTGATGTTTACCATTAAGGGTGCATCAGACATTGAGGATGCCAAACAGAAATTGGATACACGGGAAACAGTGCTGGGTGGTTACATCTCAATTCAGACCACGTTCTACGATGAATGTGGTGTCGAGTCCGATGTCAGTGTATTTACAGCTACCCCTGACAATGACCTCTATGTGGGACAGATTTGTGATCATCCTCATGATGACGTAGAACATATAGCTACACAGGTTGTCGGTGCCCAAGGCCGCGCTGGAACCAATGCAGAATACGTCATCAAACTGGCAAATAATGTTAGAAGACCTTTTCCAAACGAGGACGACGACCATTTATTTTTGCTCGAGAAAAAAGTCACCGAAAAATTGAGTAATCGTTCGCGGACAGTTCAAATCAACTACGAACAACTGAATGATATAAACCATCATGATATTTGATTTTCTAAATGTCACAACATATGATGCTACGATTGTGATATTTATGAATATTATTAATATGTTTACATTGTTTTATCTGTAACATGAATGTACGATGGTCAGTATATCATATTTAAATTATGTTTATCAATAATTATCACTTATTAAATATTTTAGAGCTATGATTCTCGTTGATTCTTACTATATACGTACAGAACGTACGCTTAAACCCAGCTGTAAAATTTAAAAAAAAAGACTAAAAGGAAACCCTTAGAGCTTTAAAAAAGATTTTTGTGATGGTGTGTAATAGCAAATTTCCAAATTAAATATTTTTTAAAAATGCATTTGCTAATGTTTAACGAAAGCTTGGCTTTTTTAAACTAACAGCAATAAAATACGTACCGGTCATAGAAATGCAATTATAGAATGCGAATTTTGTAAAATCCTTTCAATATTCATACCAACAAATATCTTAGCCACATGTCGCTTATCTTGCCAAAAACAATGGTTTAAGAACGTTATTGAATTTTGGACGCACCTTTGCACACGTGGAACCAAATCAATGTTATTTACGTCGCAGATGCGCAAAGGCTTTCCCCTACCTACATTCAGAGCAATATGGGTTGCTATTGTGTGCAATAATTTTCATGACGCCCTCTACACTTTATGTTGGTATCTGTTTTCACATGTAAAAAATACATGCTAAAAATACAAATTACGGTTATGTGTTGTTTATTTTCAGATTCTGTGCAAGGAGTGTAACACAGGTATTAAATGATAATTAAATATGAAATTTTACGGTGTTGATTTATCAATGAATGTTTCCATCAATATATTCATTTCGTTGAACACTAAAGTATCGGTTACGATGCCCTTAAAAGTTATAATGTTTTCATTGTTTCATTAATGAAATAATGTTTGATGGTCAATATGTCGTTATAATTTTGTATCTGAAGATTTTTTTTTAGTAATACTTGCATATGCAATTCAAAAGTAAAAGTCCTTACATAAATTGTTTAAATCTCCAATGACGAAATTGGAAAAAACCAGACCTTGACAATAAGGTAAAAAGTTTATATTATAGTGCAAATTCCAGGAAATATAATGACCAAAACTAAACCCATTGACGCCCTTACCACAAGGTTCATGCGTCGTTTTATGACATGCAATGGCATAGTTCCAAATTAAAGAAAACAACTTTTAGTATGCAGATCAACTACCGGGTACTATGTAATAAAGTCACCAATTTTTTTTATTCTCGTAACAATTTAATCATACTAGTACATTACTCATAGACTGCTGTATGGTCATTGTATATAGATTTATGTTTATGTCAACTATAAAAAGCACAAATGTGTTCAATATACCGTAATGGTTATTGAATGTTGTTTACTTGTCTGGTGTTTGGTTGCTTTACAGACATGTACAGTCTTGCACAATTGAAACTGAAACACACTTGTTTACGCGACAGATCTCATTTGGGTATTCACGATGTTTTCTCCCTTGCATGATAGAAACAAAATAATGATTTGCATGTAAATAGTTTATCCACTTTCAGAAGCAATAGCTCGTCCCTTCTTTTCCTGTACCTTGGTCTGGCTTTTACTTACATTCCCCATCTATGTGGCACCTCAACGTTGAGTAAAATATTTTTGGCACTTCATTTAATATTCCATAATATATAGAAATTGTTGATTTGTTGTTTAGAATCTGAAGTGCAGTAAAGGTATACTGTACTTATAAGGTTAAAGATATATATCTATCCTATGTACATTATAAATTCTAAGCTCTGATAAAAACCAATATGTAATTTGTAAAATATCAGCTAGATTAGATATATCTACAATGGTGTCAATATCAAGTTAATTTGTGTATATTACATATTAATGGTAAATTGTATTCCTTGATAAATTACACAAAATTGCACTTATGCAATGCAGATCTGTTAAATACACATGCAGTTCGGCAGTTGGGATGGAAAAATGAATAAAACTACATTTCAAACATAAAGGGCAATAAATTACAACCACATTACCTTTGTTAAAAAAAGATGCTTTATGTTTTGAAAATATAAGAATGACTCAAAATTTACCCCAAAAATCGATAATCATGCGCGGATCTAGAGGGGGGGTCGGGGGGGTCCGGACCCCCCCTGGAATTTTCAAAGAAAAAAATACAATAAAACAATTTATAAGAAAAATGACTCGACTGTTATGTTATAGATATTTCTGAATTAACTTTTTTTTGTATTGTAATCAAATCTTATTATTGCGTGATTAGAATCAAAATCACAAATGTTATTCGGGTTTCGAAACGAATTTAAAAAGGTACGATTTGTTTAATGTCCTATTACGAGTCATTGACGTCACAATCTTGTCATAATGCTAATGCATCGTCATTAACTAAGTCATCGGCTGTATTATAGCTCTGCTTCAGACTCAGTGTGACAGGCTGTCTCTAGAATTCTGTTATTCGGTAACTGATTCCAATTATTTGAATAATAGTTCTCTCAAAATAATCTTGATTATCATTTCCTTCCATGTTTAACGCTTGCTTGTAGTTTAGTTATAGATGAAAATATATCATGGGTGAAAGGGATTTTGATCTTTTGCAAGCCACCTTGCTGAAAGCAGCAGCAAAAGGCTGGCAAGCCTTGCAGTTCGATGTATCTTTGAGATACACAAGTTTGAAGAAAGACTACACCTATGATCTGAGTAAAATGAGGTCCGATGTATTGCCCAGAGACGGTAATGTGGACAACATTGCCGAAGCGATTTATCCAGCAGATGGCCCAGAAAATATTTGTCCTTTGAAAGTGTATGGGGATGGCAATTGCTTCTATAGGGCCCTCTCTAAAGCCATTTTTGGTCATGAAGGGAGACATACTGAACTTCGAGTCATGACTGTATTAGAACTGGTAAAAAATACGAGAAAATATGCGTCACAGGCAACTTACGACAAGATGTGTTCTAATCCTCCAAGTGTGCAATATGTTGTGGAGACGTCAGTATCGGACAGATCACTTGTTCCGGGGAATTTTCTCAAGTCTATTCAGAATGAAACTCTAAGTTCAATCAAATCAGGGGAATATTGTTCTTTAATTCATTTCTTCGCAGTGGCAACTGCTCTGAATCATCCAATATATAGCATCTACCCAACAATACAAAATGTTGCTGTAAACAGACATTATTTTCATCAAGAAATAAGGCCATTATCAGATGAAAAGGTACGTCAAGGTTCCCCCATCTACATCATGTGGTCACACACTGAAAATAGCAATCCAATCAATTGGTCACCAAATCATTTTGTTGTTTGTTTCTCAGTTTTACCTACAGATGTCCAAACCAATGAAATGAAGGAGCCTGCTCCTAAAAAGTCAAAACTTTGTATTGACTTAGATGATACCCCGGAGATCACCTTGGGCTCACAAAATGATAAAGCAAATAAAAAATCTGATGACAATGAATTTATTCAGACAACAGAAGATGAAATTGATAAAGATAAAACATCTATTGACGATTCAGGTTTTTCTGATCTTGGTAAAATTGTCACAGGTGCAATAAAGTTGAACACAATGTCCTCAGCTGAAAAGATAAGTTATATTCAGAATCAGCCCTTGCCAGACGATATCGCCAAGTTAAAAACAGGTCGTGCTCAAACAACGAATACAGGTGAACTAAAGAAGACTTTATCATTTCAATCTTCTTGGATGAATCAGTTTCCATGGTTGACCTTTAGCAAACTGTTAAATGGCGGTCTATGCAAGTTTTGTGTCATGTTCCCTCAATCAGATGTCCAACATCAAAATGCGTTTGTTACGCAACCTTTTACTGCGTATAAAAAAGCCCTTGGAAAAACATCTGCCCTTTTAAAGCATCAAAATTCAGAACACCACAAGAATGCCAAATCTGTTTATCACACAACCAAGATGACATCCGAAGTGCCATCTTCGTCTCTTCCGTATAAACTAAATCAGACACAGTATCAGCACAACATTAGGTTGCTTGAGAAAATAGTAGATGCGGTCATTCTGTGTGGGAAACAAAATATTCCTCTGCGAGGACACAGAGATGATAGTACAAGTGATTCTTCAAATAAAGGTAATTTCCTGGCAATATTACAGCTGTTGGCAAAGCATGATGAGCAGCTCATGTCTCATCTACAAACAGCAAAAAAGAATGCCTTATACACCAGCAAAACCATTCAAAATGAGGTTATCTAACTCATAGGAAATCACATCACAGGTAAAATTTTGAAGGGTCTACAAGGGAGGGGTTTTTATTCCATCATAGCCGATGAGGTAACAGACAAATATGCTAACAAAGAAGTTTTAGTCTTGTGTCTCAGATTTCTAGATACTAGAGAAAACCCTGCCACCATTAAGGAGGAATTCCTTGACTTTTCAAATATAGGCAGAACTACAGGGGAAGCAATTGCTAATAAACTCATTGAAATCCTCCGCTCGCTTGCAATTCCAATTGAGAACATGCGAGGGCAAGCATACGATGGTGCAGCAGCAATGGCATCGGAAAAACGGGGGTGTCAGGGACGAATGAAGTCGATCTGTAAACCAATTAGCTTTGTTTACACATTGTCGGAGTCATGTGTTGAATCTGAGCGTTGCTTCAGCCTGCAAATTACCTCTTGTAAGGAATATGATAGATGTCCTTAATTCAGTGTTTATTTTCTTTGACAGTTCCCCCAAAAGACAAGGGTTTTTTGAAAATATTATAGAAAATGATGGGTCAGTAGATTTTTCCAAAAAGAAACTAGTAGGACTCTGTAAGACTAGGTGGGTTGAACGTCATATCTGCTTTGATGTGTTTTACACTATGTACAAGTTCGCCATCAAATGTCTTCAGCACATTATCAATCAAAACCTTGATGAAAGTACCAGTGAAGACTGGTCTTGGGATAGACAAACTAAAGTGACAGCACAGGGACCTTTGGCTTCGTTGACGTCCTTCTCTGTGTTGATAACATTTGTGTTTGTAAGGTACGTCCTAGACACAATAAAACCTTTAACTCTCAAACTTCAGAAGAGAGATATTGACATTTTCACTGCAAGTAAGCTAATCGAGGAACACGTTGATAGAATCAAAGAAATTCGTACAGCGGTAGATACGGAATTTGAGTCTTGCTTTGAAGACGCCAAACAAATTGCAGATGGCATTGATATAGTGATTAAAATTCCAAGGGTTTGCTCAAAGCAACAACACAGGGAAAATGTCTCCACAACTAATCCCAAAGATTATTATAGATCTGTCGTGGCCATTCCATTTCTGGACTTTCTTCTCAGTGAATTAAATTCAAGGTTTCAGAAAGAAGATCTGGTGGCATATTCAATATGCACTTTGTTGCCTATCAATATGACAAATCTCTCACAAGAGGAATTGTCCAAACCTGCCTCAGAACTTACATTTTGGGAGAGCGACCTACCTTGTCTTTCTGTAAAGGACTTGGAGAAGGAACTTGCAGATTGGAAAAGATATTGTGTTAACATGAGCAAAGAAACCTCAGAAAAGCTCTGTAATTTGATCTTTCTTTTCAACTTTGTCGATGGGGACGTTTTTCCGAACGTAAAAATTCTTCTGCACATTGGATGTGTGTTACCTATCACAACATGTGAGGCTGAAAGATCCTTTTCTGGATTAAGACGCATCAAAAGTTATATGCGTAGTACTATGCAAGAGGACAGATTAACTGGGCAAGCACTAATGCATCTTCATCATTCATTAGAGATTGACCAAAAGGAAATAGTACAATCATTTATCAGGCAAGGGAAACGAAGATTATTTCAGTCAAGTCTTTTTAGCTAAATGACGCTTACAACCAAAAAAAAAGTTCCGTACGTGATAGAGTGGTCATCTAGGGCGTTTCGTTCTTGAGTTGAAAAATAAAAGGGTGAACATTTTATATATTGGGTTTGGTTTTCTGAAAAGGTTCGACCCCCCCTGGAAAAAAATTCTGGATCCGCGCCTGCCGATTGCATTGTATACACAAGTTAAACCTCGTCATTGCATCATTCTGACATTAAACAGTTTAAGTTAGTTATTCATGCTAAAAATTTATTAAGAAGAGTATGTATTTTGTGATATATTGTCTTTTTATAAATTAGGTTGCAGTAAACACCATTGGCCAGAAGAGCATATTTGCTAAAGTAGACATTAAGTTCACAATTTAATAGCTTTACCTTGTATTTATGTATGTATCTCCGACCAGTATATTTGTAATGAATGTTTCATAATTTTCCTCTTGTCCCATATGAATTCATAACATTGTGTGAATGAATGAACTGGCTGATTATCTGAACACAAGTTTAACTTAGAGTGCTTTTGTATTCCATTTTGTCATAATATTTTCTGGTAATTTAAATCCCCCGGGCTGTTTATTATTTATGAGGTTATATTACCAAGAATTAGGTCCCAATCTATAAAGACCTCAATGAAAAATAATAACCACTGTTGATAAATGTTATCATTTATCCAGATAACACTGTCCTTTTATTGGTGTTTTTTTTTTCAAAACCTGAATGTAGTTTTAAAACAAACTTGCTCCAAAATCAATTTTTTATGATGTGCCGTCCATTTTCAATAACGCGTTTATTTCTTTATTTATAAGAACTAAGAAAAATTGTGCTTTTCATTTGTCAATGTTTTGGTAATTAAGTGTTTATATTTTATTTTTGAGTAGTTATACTTTAAAATACCAAGTTAAAATGACAACTTTTTAAAAAAACCAATGTGAATGTATGATTGAAAGATGAAAATTTTTAAAGTGCAAACGACGTGGCACTAAAATAAAACACCGCCTATATATACATTAAAGTCATCAAATCTTTTGATTTGGGACGTAACAAGTTTTCATTTTCGGGATTATTTGCATGCAAGCGAAAACTGAAACTGATTTCATGGACAGGCGCTTAGTTGTATCCTTTTTCTCAACTAAGAAAAATTTCATGCGAAATGTATTGCAGTGCAAGAGTCTATATAAACATGTATCTCTACAGAGGACAACGCACATTTTCATATGAAACACAATGTCAAAGAAAGCAGACTTGTTGAGTGATATCAATGAAGAAGACCAAGAAAACCAAACTCTGGTCTTCAAAGTGTTTGGTTACGGGTCTCTTCTGTGGAAAGTGAACTTTAATTATTCTAGTCGTGATCATGGTCATATCAAAGGGTTCCAGAGAAAATTCTGGCAGAACAACAAGACTCATCGTGGGACAGAAGGAAAGGTACTCACTCTAGAGAGCAGTTTTCTGTCTATAAGACTTTGGAGTTTTGACTTGTTTCCTTTGGGGTTTTAACCCAACTTAATTATGTTGCATAAATATTAAGAAGAAATAGTTTTTAATTTGTAACATTCATGCATGTTTATCTTTCCTATGCAGCCTGGACGAGTGGCCATAATACACAAAGCTGAAGAAGTGAGTGAAATATCAAAATGATATAATTTCACGATAAATCACTTTAAAATTCAATCTTAGTAATTTTCCCCACAGTCATGCAATTATCTGAATATCAACAATGATTTAGACATAGATTATATATATTTTAGAAAACACTGAGCGGTGTGATGTTTACCATTAAGGGTGCATCAGACATTGAGAATGCCAAACAGATATTGGATACACGGGAAACAGTGCTCGGTGGTTACATCTCAATTCAGACCACGTTCTACGATGAATATGGTGTCCAGTCCGAGGTCACTGTATTTACAGCTACCCCTGACAACGACCTCTATGTGGGACAGATTTGTGATCATCCTCATGATGACGTAGAACACATAGCTACACAGGTTGTCGGTGCCCAAGGCCGCGCTGGAACCAATGCAGAATACGTCATCAAACTTGCAGACTACGTAAGAACACATTTTCCAAACGAGGACGACGAACATTTATTTTTGCTCGATAAAAAAGTCACCGCAAAATTGAGTAATCGTTCGCGGACAGTTCAAATCAACTACGAACAACTGAATGGTATAAACCATCATGATATTTGATTTTCTAAATGTCTCAACAAATGTACGTTGCTCTTATTATTATTGTTTTGTTATGCTTTTTATTGTTAAAAATGTTTGATGTCATTATTCGAACTCTCTATCCTGTTAATCTATATTGCTACCGTTTCATCAAAAATTGAACAATATAAACAATCTGCATGAAATTGTATGTTTGCAATAAGTTGGCAAAGTAAAAATAAACAAGAAACTAACTCTCTTCTTCTTCTTCTTTTTTTTCTACTTTTATCTAGCATATGTATTTAAAATATCCCTAAAAACTTTTAAAAACAAATGGTAAAAATAAACTTAATATTGATTAATTCTTTCGCCTTACCAGGAATATATGATATAGTTGTCGTGCCGCGTATCACCAAGGTTTTATGCAAAATAATTTTGCTTTTATTAAGCTGACATATAAAATCTACTTCATAAATTTGATAGAATTCATTTCAATGCCACCTTCATAGTCCTAAATTTAAAGATCCAAACTTTAAGCATATTTAAAATGCAATTAAATGCAGTATCGATTGATCGATAGAATATGCTAGATCGGCTCAAAATGTTTCCTTGTTTGTTTTGAATTGTTGTGTTGTTATTTTGACCGGTGAGGTGAGATGCTATTGTTAGAATAAAATTCTACACACAGAAGTGATGAATGTACAGCGCATTTTGATAAATAATTATCACTAGTAAATCTTGCCTTTTCATATTCGGCTATTAATGGATCCTATGCAATACAAATTGAACGGTGATATTTGATTTTAAAATAATAAAGCTTTATCCCATGTAAGTGCAATTGAGGATGATTATTCGAGTATGCAGTTTAAAAGCACTTCAATAAAGGAAAATAAGTAGGATATTTTTCACAAGAATTAAGTTAATCTATTGTTAGAGAGAGAAATTTCATAATTATTTGTGAGAAAATTACGTGATAATGTTTCCTTTATCAAACAGTGCGAAAATAAGTACCTTCACTTACTTGTCACAGGATATCTCATATGCCATTTGTTACAGCAAACTACATTTATGAGGAATTGATGTATAGTATTTAATACTTACTACTGAAGCTTTGTATTTGCAACAATTAAAGGGGGGAGGGAAATGGGTCCCATTAAAAATCACTTAGGTTAAAATATTATAGGTTTAACTGAATGTCACCTTTGGGGGTTTAAAGGGTTTTCATTAAAATTGGCCAGCTATACATTCAGTAAAGTGTTAACGGTTTAGTCATTTTCGCATACCTTACAATTCTTATGAAAGAAATATACAATAGAGATAGTAAAATCTCTTTTAAATAAATAAATAAATACAATGTTTTGCTCTACTTGCGAGACAAGGTCGCGTCTGATACGTGGATTAGTGATATGTTCCTGTAGTAATTCAACACCGCTCGATTCCTCAATGATTGAAAATAAATTAGAATGTGTATCGAGAACAAGGAATTGGAAACGTTTGTTGCATTCATTTCATAAACTTTTATTTTAATTGAAGTTGTGGCGTTTTACAGTTCTAATTTTTAATAATAAAGCAGAAAAAAGGGTTGTTAATGACAAGGGTAGACGCTGGGAATACCCAATGAAGTCAGAGTCCTATTTGTGTTGGGAAAATACTGAAACTTATCGATCTCCTTAAGGAGAAGTATCTTTTCGTTGTAAAACCGAAACTTCGAATAATTGTAATTCAATTATCTACTACTATTATTCATTTTTGCTCAATGAAGCAAGCAGGTGTATATTGTATATATACTAGAACATGTAGTGGGCAACTTTATGTGACAGATAAGGAAGTGTTCTAGAAACTGAATCCTTTAAAGCTACTGGTTCTATGAGGATGATTACTAGATACAAAATACATAATATGAAGGAATTTTGAATGTACGTCTTACAATCTCAGTCTATCAATACATATCTGTAATTGTTATCATACATATTATCTATGACTGTTCTTAATCTAGTAATATATATCGAATCAATTCATTAACACAAGTATGCAACAGTCATCTAGGGGATTCTGACACACGTCATTAAACCCGGTTTTATTAAAAACCTGCTCCGATGATCATTAAAAGCCTAGTTTGATAATATTGATACCACGTACGTTTCTTATTGCGTCGTAATTTCATCAGTACTTCGTCCAGTGTATTCTTGACTTACATGAGTTAATCTGATCTGTGGTAACATTCTCAATTTGAACTAAATCAATAATGTACTAACTTTCTATTTAAAAGAATGCATATTGTTTATATTTTCTTCCCCGTTTGCTCCCTGTCTTATATTTAGTTCGATATCATCAAAATTCCCTTAAATGGTTATACGACAAAGTGTTACCAATAAACGATTTTCGACAGCATGGAAGTGTACTTGTTATCCGATCACTTTTCACGTTTGTATACTTGGAGTGATGACCATGTTTCATCTGTAAAAAGTCTAACATCATGGAATGTCGGGACAAAATTTACAGGAATTCTGATGAATGGTCTTTGGTTTTTTATGTTGTTTGACATAGTAATGTGCTTAATCACACACATGAAAGTCAAGCTATGATTTGAAACCGAAACATTTTTTGTGCGTAGTAAATATATGATATATAGGTATGAGGTGTTTTCCAACTTGGTTTGAATCCTAAAAGAAAAGTTGTTGTTTGATTTTTATCATAATCGATAATTAAAAGAATGATGCAATCTATCTTGTTTATTTTTATTTCCAATTCATGAAATTAGCCTTGCTTAAAATAAGATTGTTATTGATTCCGTTGAACCAGGATCTTATAATATCGTTGTTGTAACTGTGAAGCAAAGGTTTCAGGTAAAATGCAATGTGCAATTTTCCTGCAAAACATTTGCATTGTATCAAAATAATTCCCATTGACCACATTATATATTTGTTTCAATTAACTACCCACACTATAAGAACTTAACCTCATATAGAGTCAACATGTAATCAAATGCAGACCAGCATAGCTTGATACCCAAACTATTTTGATTATATTAAATAGTAACTATACAAGTCGATGAAATCTACAAATATACACTTTGTTTCAAGCTAAAAAGGTCACAAATACAAACTATCTGGTGAAGGTTAAAATGACTGGAAAATACCGCATTTGTCATTGTCCTAAAGATCTGGTATAAAGTTACTTTGATTCATGAAAGATAGAAATGAGAGCTGTCCCGAGCAACCGAAATGGATTGGCTGGATGAATATGGCACGCCAAATTGACGAAAATGAGCTAAACATAGTTTTAAGAAAACGATAGGTAACGACCTTCAACTATTTAATCAATAGTTAATGTTTCAGAAGTGTAAACAGTAGTTATAAATTAACACTGAAAACAATCAATTCGATTCGGGAAAAAAAGGTGCATCTGATAAATATAGTTTTTATAAATTGTGAAACAATGATTAATAGCTCTTAATTAACTCTAGTTAACGAATGTAAATTATAGTTTACAGATTTAAATCTTTATTTTTCAGCAAAATCTATTGTTAACGATTATTTACAGATATATAAACTTAGCTTATCTCACAACCATTAAATATGGTTTCACAGATGAAAACAATGGCAAACGAATCGTTAACTATATTTTGTAAACAGTATAGTCAACTATGAACGTATGCATCATGTTGTTTCTAATTAAAATTAGATACTAGTAGTTATGCAAGTATAAATCTGGCACATTGAAAAAGGATATTCCCGAGTAAATCGATTATATAAATTCAAAAATCGTAAATTTAACGGTTTCTTTAAGTCAAACAATCATCTTTATGACTAGTATATATCTACAATCAAATAACTAATTAGTTACTCTTCCTTGGTTATATACAAGATACTTGGCATAAAAGGCTGACACCTTCAATGCTTTGGACTAAATTCAGCCTTCCCACATTCTTGTTCCCTGTGTGGTTGTTCCCCATAGTTCTTTCATTTGTCCTCTGGGTGGCTTTCCACCATCTGATGTCCATTTGGGAATGGGTGGGTGTGTGGGTGGGGGTGTCAATCGATATATCGCTGAGTATTCCTGTTTTAACCGGGCCATAAAACAGAGAATAAACTTTTACTTTGAAAAAAAATCTTCAGATTCCTACGGAAGCGTATTAGGGCCGCAGCAGTATTTTTTGTTAATTTGTTATAACAGATTAGTAATTTGTTATATCAAATTATTAATTTGTTGTAACAGATTAGTAATTTGTTATAACAAATTAGTAATTTGTTATGACAGATTATCAATTTGTTTTGTTATACTTTCATGTTAAATACTGAAATCTGATTGGTGAAGACGCAGTTCATAATCCTTTCTATTACCCTCAGCGTTAGCAACGCACTTAGCAACGGGTAACATTAAAAATTGTAACATGCGCGAAAATTATGCGCGTACGGTTCGCTGTAGAATTCACGTTATTCCTATATGAAAGCAGTAAAATTAAGACATTCAGTATAACAAAATAAATAGTGCCTGTTTGGGAGGGTAACAGTTGAAATTGACACCCCGAGAAAACCATTGTCAACCTCCGCTTCGCGTCGGTTGACAATGGTTTTCTCGGGGTGTCAATTTCATTTGTTACCCTCCCAAACATGCACTATTTATATATTGTTATACTTTCATGTCAAATACTGAAATCTGATTGGTTAAGACGCAGTTAATAATATTTACTATTAACCTCAGTGTTAGCAACGCACTTGGCAACGGGTAACATTAAAAAATATTACATGCGCGAAAATTATGCGCGTACGGTTCGCTGTAGAATTCACGTTATTCCTATATAAAAGCAGTAAAATTTTCTTGAAATTTTTAAAAAGACATTCAGTATAACAAAATAAATAGTGCCTGTTTGGGAGGATAACAGTTGAAATTGACACCCCTCGAAAACCATTGTCAACCTCCGCTTCGCGTCGGTTGACAATGGTTTTCTCGGGGTGTCAATTTCAACTGTTACCCTCCCAAACAGGCAGTATTTATATAATAACAAATTAGTAATTTGATATAACAGATTAGTAATTTGTTATAACAAATTAATAGTTTGTTATAACAGATTATAAATTTGTTATAACAAATTATCAATTTGTTATAACAAATTATTAATTTGTTATAACAAATTAGTATTTTGTTATAACAAATTAGTAATTTGATATAACAAATTAATAATTTGTTATTACAAAATACTTATTTGTTATAACAAATTACTAATTTGTTTTAACAAATTAATAATAGCAGAGAGATATCATAGTATTGCATTTTTATACTATTTTTTGGTATGCTATGATATTTTCAATGTTTTGTAATGAGATTCCATTGCTATGGTATGATATTTGACCGTCATTTTATCCATATCTATTACAATCTCATGCTATGCTGTGCTATGAGATTCGAGTAATGTTTCGAGATTCATATGCAATGATATGAGATTCCTATGGAATTCTGTAAGATTTCTATGCTATGCTATATTAAATTGAAACGAAATGCTTAATGATATGGTAAGCAATGCGATGATCAGTGAGAATCATATGAAATGCTATAGGATTCAATTGCTTTATAATGTATATCGATGCTATGCAATGAAATTTAAATAACATAGCATTAAAATCGTATGACATAACATTGGAATCTTATAGCATATCACTTGATTCTCATTCATCATAGCATAACAAAACCTAGCACAGCATACCATATCATGTAATATCATATATCTTCATAAAGCATTTTATATAAATTTACTAAAACAAAAGCATATAATGATATGCTATGATATTTCGATACTATTCAATGTTATGGATATAAAAGGCTAAATGATGCTATGCTTTGGTGAATGAAAATCAAATTATATGCTATAAAATTCCGATGGTATATAATGTAATTCCAATGCTATGTTATGGAATTAGATAACTGTAAACATATCATTGGAATTACATTGCATAGGATTGGACCTTATAGCATATCATTTGATTCTCATTCATCATAGCATAATAAAACCTAGCACTGCATACCATATCATGTAATATCATATATCGTTAGAGAGCATTTTACCAAAAAGTAGTATAAAAAGGTAATGCTATGAGATTTCTATGCAATGCTATGATATCTGTATGCTATTATTAATTTGTTAAAACAAATTATTAATTTGTTATAACAGATTGATAACTTGTTATAACAAATTATTAATTTGTTATATCAAATTACTAATTTGTTATAACAAATTGATAATCTGTTATAACAAATTATTAATCTGTTATAACAAATTAATAAAAAATACTGCTGCGACCCTAATACGATTCCGTAGATTCTGCTGTAGGTTGCAATGCATTACACTAACACTTATTGAAGGAGTGACTTATATAATGGGCGAGTTCAAGCAGGCACTAGCCATATCCATCATTTCATATACATGTCACTTTTTTCAGTAAACATTTTGTTTATATGGTTTGTTGTAAGTAAGTATATTATCATCATTATGCATTTCATTATAAAACTAAATAATCTTTTCTACTAGTATACATGTAAATTATAATTAACAGAGCCAGTCAGTCAGTCAGTCAATTGCTAGTATCTCTTTGATTTGAAGTCATCACATTTTCTTGACTTCATTGGTACTCCTTTGTTTGGTTCTCTGTCATTGTGAGTCTTGGTCTCTGTTATTTTGCTGATGTGCGTATTTTTCTATCAACTGAATTAAATTAATGATACAGTATCTTGAATTAGTTTAACTATAAATAATCAAATTTGATATGTGCAGTTATTCAGATGATGCTGTCAAGCAAATCCACTGATGCTGTAGATAAATCAATTTATTAATGTTGAAAATGTTGAATTTACTTGGCAGAATTACAATATAATAGGTATTGATAAGTGAAAACCCACTCATGCATTTGTACCACATAGAATGCACTTGAACAATACTGTTTTGGATATCTCTCATTTAATATATTCTTGATTCTTTTACATAAAATGTGATTAGTTCTCTCTCTCTCTCTCTCTCTCTCTCTCTCTCTCTCTCTCTCTCTCTCTCTCTCTCTCTCTCTGCGTGATAATGTAAAAAAACCACCAAAAAACCAGGTAACGTTAGCCTATCGGCTATATACATGTAAGCAATTTACTACCATCTCAATTTTCTTACTTACATTAATGTGGTCATTGATAAAAGTAATCTTTTCAGGGATAGATTTTTTATGCGGGTCCTGTAGAATGTTCGGTGTGCACATAATCACTGACAGTATAGGAATCACTATATAGCGATGTACTATGTATACGTGCCTATATTTGAGTAATTTTACGATCCACCACGTAGTTTTTCCTTCGGAGATTTCCGTGAGTTATCGGAAATAATATTCAAATTTATTTTGCGTTTAAGAGATTTTTTTAAATATCTTAACTGGAAAACTACTAGAGATATATTGTTATTATAGAAATAAAAAAATATGATGAATTAAAAAAAAAGCATGCAACGCTTCCATGTTTTAAGCGTGGGACTGACGTTGATTAGAGCAAGGGACACGTACTGAAAACTTCCACTTGCAAGGTAGGATTTTCTTGGTCATTTAGACATAAACATTACGAAAAATACTTTGTATTATCCGTAGAAAATATATACTAGAACATTTTTAACGATAACTAAATGAGTTTTGTGGTCTAAATTGACTTTCACATCAAAATAATCTAAGCTTATTGAATGGCGAAACAAGCGTGATTGAACTTCCGGTTTGATTTATGCGGCTTTTTGCTTGCAACGCTCTATTTTATAAACCTAACCATATATGGGTGCTGCATTATATATTTTAACTTATCTAACAACAAATAAATGTAAATAAAGGCGAATGAAGTGCCTGATAATAAAATTTAGAAAGAGCGTCACTTCCTTTGTGAAAAAGCCGCTTAGAACCTGAGCAAAAAAAAAAAATCCATAATCTCCGATTTGCGCCTTAGTTTTCAAATACAATATTCTGTAAGTTAAGAAAGATATGTAGTCACATCTTCCGAAATGATGCGTTTTTCGTTTATTTTATGTTTATACATCACATGTCAATGAAGATCTATCTGCATGATGATAAATTTTAAATACAATATTATATTTTCAGAAACAGAATGGGAACCCGTGTTTACATAGGAAGATTATCCCATCATGCCAGAGAAAGAGATGTTGAAAGATTTTTCAAAGGATATGGACGGTTACGGGATGTTATGTTGAAAAATGGATATGGCTTTGTTGTAAGTTGATCTGTTAAAATGAGGTTCTGTTGGTCAGTCACTTTTATGGAGGAAAAAAACAAAATCAGTCAGTTGTTTTTTTTTTTGTTTTTTTTTATATAGAAATAACTGTTTCTGAACAATTTATTAATTAGATAGAGTTGATTAAAATGAGAGTGTATGATTGCATGTTTAAGAATATGTCCTTGTTTTTGCAGGAATTTGAAGATTATCGTGATGCAGATGATGCTGTCTACGAACTGAATGGAAAAGATCTGGCTGGTGAAAGGTAAAATAATGACATATAGATGTATTACTTTTAAGTCAGATAGGTAGTTGATCATGTAAATTCAAATAAAAATCTTCAGCTATACTCTTGAAAGTATCCCCCCCCCCCCTAAATTATTTATTTTCTGTACAGAGTAACGTACTTTTTATCAGGTGAGAGGATGTTCTCTTTATATTATGTTGACAATGCTTTTGTTTTTGCAGAGTGATTGTTAGAATTTATTGTCTTTAATAAATGAAATAACATTTTCTAAGTGAGAGGTTGCTTATTGATGAAAAATGATTGATTTTGTTTTGCAGAGTGATCGTAGAGCATGCACGTGGAGGTCCTCGCGGAGACGACAGAAGGAATAGTTACCGTGACTACCCTCCAGCCCGCAGGAGTCGTGGGGGCGGTGGAAGAGACAAGTGAGTGTGGGGAACCCCCTTGTATTTCATGAGGACAATATTTAAGATAATCTTCCTAGTTCTGTAGTGAACTCAGATAACAGCTTCAGTATAAGGCCATGAAAAGTCAATCTTTTGTTCAATGTTTTAGGTTTTCATTGGAATGATAAATACCCCAAATTGCAATGAGGTTATGAGGCACATATACATGTATTTTACTTTTAGTATATGTTTTATAAAAATGGAGGGGGGTTAACTTCAGAGATTTGTTTAGCTGAAAAAGGTGAGGGGTACTCTAGTTATTATAATGAATTAAAATTTTTGGAAGTACATGTATACATGTATGTGTGCAAGTTTTATATTACTTTGATGAACCAGAAAAATTTGTCCAGCAATGTGATGTATGTCAGCACTCAAAAGAATTCACTATCACCTGAGAACATCCTTAAACTATACTTTTAGTCGTGCTTCCAACAGGTACGGACCACCTACCAGAACAGAATATAGGTTGATTGTTGAAAACCTGAGTTCTCGGGTCAGCTGGCAGGTAAGCTTTTAGTTAACCTGGATTTGATGGCCAATTTCACTTGAATTTGATCATATTCAAGCAATTACTTGCAGCTTCAATTAACATTCTTTGATTGTAATCACATATTTATATATTTCCGTCATGGATTGATGATTTAGTTACAAATTTGAGCCAATTATGTTAGTTGTTAGCTAGGTCACTTGGTAGTTTACAGGGATTTTATATAATGAGGAATAATCAACATCGGCGCTAGATATTTTTGATATGCAGGAGACCATGCTAAGATGAACCCAGACTACGTGTTTTTGTTAGGCTTTTTTTTTCATGCAGACAGCCACCTGTTAATGTTTTTATTTATGTTGCTGAGCAGTACTGTCAAATTCTGTGTAATATTTAAGATAAAAGACTGATTTGATGTAGAATTGAATGTCTCCCAGATTTGCAGCATAATAACATGTATAATGTATTTTCATAAAACCTCGCAGCCTCATTAGACGAGAGTGCTGAAAGACGAGAGGGTCACATGATCAGGTTCAGGGTGCTATCCGGTCTCAGTCACGTTGTAAATCTTGAGGTCTGGCCAGGCTATGCCTCCTCCTCCTCCCTCCTCCCGAAGGCTTTGTCCAGACTATCCGCAGCCTTCTCATATAATTGGCTCACGGGGAAAGCCTCAGCACATTGATCGCAGGATTTTGCATTTCTCTTTGGGGTTTCTCCTCGAAGGTGACCACACTTCCTATTACTGGGTTCCTGCCTTTGATTTTCATGGTAGAATGAAACTCTTACATCTACAATGAAAATAAGGTTTCCTGGTTTCACTGTGAGGACGAGCTGGGCAATCATGCCACCACGCTTACAGTAGGGGGCGCTTTTAGGGTACAGAGTACAGCAGTGGAGGTAATTGGTTTTCCATGCTGTTTTAATGATATCAGGGCTTAGCGAAATGTAATCTGTAAAAGCAAGTTTGCATTCTGCTGAATAAGCTTTCAGTAATAAAATGAATACAAAACAAAGCCCTGATAGAGTTATACTTTGTATGGAATGGATAGATAACATTGAATTTTTACTTTTTCATGTTATAAGTACAAGTAGAAGTCAGGTGAGTCCTGAATAATGGTAAGACGGGGACTGTATAATCAGACACATCACACCTCATCATCATCAATCTCACTGTATGTCTGTATGCAGAAGTCATTTTGTTTCTTTGGTTTTAAGGACCTGAAAGACTACATGAGACAAGCAGGGGAGGTCACGTATGCCGACGCCCACAAGGAACACAAAAATGAAGGGTGAGGGTATATTCTTTTGTTCAATGAAGTGTTCTCCTGACTTCTCTCTGCTGTGATAAAGGAGTACCTTAAGATTTTTAAAATGATAAATTAAAAAAAACCATGGAAGCTGTGGGTGACCACCGCTCCTTGTTAAGCTCCCTTTCCTTTGACAGAATTGTGGAATTTGCCTCTTACTCTGACATGAAGAATGCCGTAAGCAAGTTGGATGGAACAGAAATCAATGGGAGGAAGATCAAATTGGTAGAAGACAAACCAAAACGCAGCAGCAGACGCAGAAGGTACTGTCGAAACTAAGTAGTTATAAATAAGTACATAGCTAGCTATAAGTACTCACTTTTTCATAAATAATTTTTCTTAGTAACATTCTTTTGGATGCATAGTTGAATTCAATAGAATGCATTTATTTTCGAATGAGTTTTTTGTCCTTTGTTAATCCTTAACTTTTTAGTATCAGCTATTTTTTTTATCTACACTTATACCGAAATACCATCACTAATTGATTACAGTATTCTGCAATTTTTTTAGCTGTTCTATTTTCACCACATTCTTCTTCATTGTGATTTAGCAAATTTGAAATAGAGCTTATTAAGAAGGGAAAGTTGTATTTTTTTAAGAGGTGGCAAAAATAACATGGCTTAAAAAAACTTAACCCTTCTGGATAGATTGGTTCATGAAGCTGATAGACTTGCCATTAAAAACCTCCCACATTCTCTCTCTACTTTTTTTTCAGTGAATGATTTTATACATGAAAGTATTAGTTTGTAATTGTAAACTTATTCATATTGTTTTCAGTATCAGTAGAAGTGCCTCTAGATCCAGAAGTAGGTCAAGGTCACGACGTAGGTCTAGGTCAGGCAGTAGGTCAAGGAGTCGCAGCAGAAGCCGCAGTAGCCGCAGCAAGTCCAAGTCCAAGTCTAAGTCACCAGCACGCAAGTCCAGATCTAAGTCCAGGTCCAAATCCAGATCCAGGTCCAAGTCCCCATCTAAGTCCAAGTCTAAGTCCAGGTCTAGGTCAAGGTCAAAGTCTCGTTCCCCAAGTCCTGGAGACAAGGACGATAAGGATGAGAACTAGTGTTATTTAACTCAAGGAACTCAAAGTTAGAGTATCCTAAAAAGTTGTAAAGTAACATTGTAAATAGGAGAACACAAGAATCTTCAAAGATAATTACAAGTATAACCGAAAAACTAAGTGATAGGATAACGATTTAAAAATCTTGGTTTTTACCTTCATGTATGTTCAGTATGTGTTTGATAATTTTGTTTAGATACATTGCATATTATTGTCCATTGATAAAAACACCATTCACAGTTCATGTAACTGCACAAGATGGTCTTAGTATTGTCATCCTTACTCTGTGTTACAGAGCTGTATCAGGTCACACTGATGTCTCATGTCACCCCCCAGACAAAGATTGGACAAACAAACAACATGGTGACTGGGGATATTTTTGTTAATATTTTAATCATAATACAATCTATCAATTATTGTATCTGTATTATTTCAAACCATGTTTTATGCATTTCTTCATTTTTCATTGTGATACATACAGAGCATGTTTTATATTTCATTTTCTCTCTTTTTTTTTTTTTTTTGGAACTTGCATTGTTGTGTTTACCATTATATTAAAATTGAAAAGTACTTAGCATGGAACAAAACAAAGTCACTTGTATTTCATGTAATGAAAGTCTGAAAGGCGGCAGTTGATCAATGATAAAAGAATTAACTATCACCCAAACTTTTGATTTATGGTACAGTTTAAATTGATTTAATTATTTGCTTTTTGGGTGTTATTTTTTTTTTTTATTAAGGATATAATTTCTTTGCTTTTTACACAGTGTGTGTTTTATTAGCTTGCTCTAAAAAAATAAGATTTTAATTTAGTGTAGTAAATCAATTTGTGATGATTTTTGGTCAAAGATTTGTATTTTCCCAGTAGAAGGACACATTTTTCATCCAAGAAATTTAAATGTTGTCAATAAATTTTACAATGAAATTTTGGTCAGTGCTGTTGTTTATAACCATTCAAGTTGACAAATGTTGTTCAGTACAACAGAGATTTCATTCTTTGCAATGCATTTGTGTGTAATAAACAACAAAAGCACAAACAAAATTAGCTGGTTTGTGTAATATTTAAATTATGCAAAAAGATTCTGTTTGAAACAGATCTAAAAGGCTTGAATAATCAGGAGGTTGCTTTGTCTTGGTTGAATATATGCTATAAAGAGTGAAACTTGAATAATTTCTTATTTGATCATGGACAAATTGAGCTCTCCAGATGAATTAAAATGACATACAACAAACCTTTGCAGTACAAGGATGTTAAATACCAAAAGTAGAATGAAAGAAGGTGAACATTGTACATTCCAAATATCCAAAACGTTAATGATTAAAACACCTGAGTACTGTAGCCCACGATGAACGTGGGGAGTGTCATGTTTGCATTTTAAGCTTCATTTTGGAGTCCTAATTATCTGACTGAAAAACCTGCTTACTGTGGAATTATTTTTATTAGTGGGGGTCAATGTTCGTGGGTAGCCAAAATTTCTCTGGTATTTGGAGACATAATTTCATTGATGGTTTTAATTGGGATAATTTTAATTAATATGGAACAAATGCTGGTACAATGTATATACTTTGGTAGGAATGTAAATTTTTGGGCAAGGGTTAAGCACGAACAATGATGATTCCAAAGTATTTGATGTTGTAAAACATCAATTTATGAAAAAAGGGGGTTGGGGCAAGAGTCAAATCTCAGTTTACACAAGCTCCAGGAGCCAAAATCTGTAAACTTCTGGTAAAATAGAGACCTGCAGACTTAATGGTCACTTTAATAAATGTTATACCTGAGAATGTAAGATTTAATAGCCTTGACACACTTTTGTGATTAAAGTTACAGTCTAATCCTCCAATGCATTTGTTATGTGCTATTGCGACATATAATTGAATAATGGGACCTTATGAACATAATAACAATTACTGTGGTTTCATCAATATTCGTTGAATACCAATTTTCATGGATTTCGTTTTTAAGTTGATCCACAAAATTAAATGTTCATTGAAATGCAATTTCTATTAACATTTTGTATTGATGGGGTCATTGGCCACGAATTTACATATCCTTGAAACACGAAATTGATACCCTTGAATATTAATGAAACCAGTTTGCATTTTAGTTTACCTTCCATGACTGAAAGTTGAACTTATTATACCCCCGCCTTGAAGGAGAAGGGGGTACACTCCGATTCACATCAGAGCAGGGGTATCACTAGTGAGCATTGGCTTACAGATGTCTTGTTTTTACTGTGGCCATATTGGCACTACTCAAGAGCCTGTACCTTGACAGTTGCATTTACATCAACTTGAATTTGGTCATCCTTACAATGTGGGGGGTCCTGAGTCCACGGCCACGGGTGAACTCAGGACCCCTGACATTGTGAGGATGGAATTTGGTGACTTGATGACCTTAATCAATGGCTTAAGTATTAGAAAGATGTAAATGTGACTTCAATCAAAATTTTGAGTTGTGACTTTAGCCCCTTCAATTCAAATTATTTCCCTGTAATGCTATGTTGAAATCAGGTTTTCACCTTCCATTTTGTTATTAAAGGGCAGTTATGAATGTAAAGAAGTTTAATTTCATGATTGTGCCAATAGGAATTTTTTTCCATTTTAAGAAAATATCGCAAAAAATAATTGTAAACAGAACAAGTATTTTTGTTAAGAGGCAGTTTATTTATAATTAATGTACACCTGCATTTACAGCAAACTTGAGTATACATTGGTATATTAAATACAACAAGGATCACAGCTAAACATGTAAACAACCAGCATTTCACTAACAAATAATTCAATGTATCTACCATTACAGACATGATGAGGCGTGGTATAGCTTTTACTGGTACAGCATGATCATGTGAACTATCAGTAGTTGCAGGACACTCGTCTCACTAATACTACAGGAGCATTTATAAAGCTGTTATTTCAGTGAAGAAATCTCTCACATAGTCCTTCATATGGGGCAATTTGTTGGAATATGATACAGTTTATGCAGTAATCACTGTCAATATTTGTTAGAAATTTTAAGAACTCCAGTGAGGCCTTGCCAGAAATGAAGCTTAGTAGAACACACACTTTAGTCTTAGTACAATATTTTTACCGCAAGAAAAGTATATATATATATTCATGTACATCACACACGAAAACCCCTATAGACCAGAATTTGTACCATATACATAATATATAAAATGTTTCCTGTACACAGAAATACATATGTTAAATACATACCTACATACTATACTGATGTGTTGACTAGAACATTTCAGAGTGTATTAACAATATTGGATATAAAATGGACACATTGTAACAACACTTACACAAACAATACCTGTGATTAAAAGGATTACACACAGCACATAGCTCAGAGAGCACTGATGTCTGTGGAATGAGTTGAAAAATGTGGATAGAGGGTACTTTTAACTTCACATACACTGTACATATATATACATACTTTCAGCACATTTGTGCATTTACAGTATTGGGTGATTTTTGTACAATAGGGTTTGTTCCCCTTTAATGGTGTAGTAGTAAAACAACCATATACAACATATATCTAAACTACCATAACTTCTATCTTATCTTTAAAACTTAATTCAACTACATGTATAATCCTCAAATGGATTTCAAAAGTATTATAATTATATCACAATCATTGTCTCTTACTAAGGTCTGAGGGGAGTTAAACTTTGAGATACCAAAGGTATCAAAATATAGTGATTAAAGTAAATAAGAAAGAGGAATTGGGAATTCCAACAAATTTCTGGGTTCAAGATACAATTAAGTACCACTGAATTGTATTTAAGAGAGAGATTGGTCAATGCTTGTGTATTTAATTTTGTTTCTTTACCAGAATTGATTCAGTGCTGATTTCTCTTTATGAGGTATTCAATCAATCACAAGTTAATTACAGTTGATGCACTAGTATTGAATCAAAATCTCGCAGGGAATTTAGTTGAGATTAAGTAAATATGGTACAGATTAAAAGAGCTTATAGTTAGGATTAAGTGAATATGGTACAGATTAAAAGAGCTTAAGACTTCTTGTTCATTATTTGGCTAACTGTTGATCAATGAATATTCTTCACTGTGATAATAAAAATATAATAAAATAAAAATAAAATCATCAAAATAATAAAACAATAAAAGTATATATTAATAACAATATGCTTGGTTTAGTATTAATACAATGGCACCCCATCATGCTCTTTACACAGACAAAGCAGACATTTATCCATTTTTTTCATGAGACAGTTCCTATCACTATGACACAATCCTGATTCTAAATCTTGCAAGACCAAACCCTAAACTTGAATAACAAATGAGGTGGTAGCAAATGACCAAGCCATACCAATACAAGAAGTAGACACTGTCTTTGATCTATATCAACATAATACTGTCTAATTAGTTCACACCTACATGTACAATACTGCAATGACAGTCTATCTGGGACTCTAATTTTTACAGCTGTTCTCTGATGAGTTATCATTGGCAAAATTTAAGTCCTTGCCATCAAATAAGGATTCCAGACTTAAAAATTCTGGTGGGAGTATAAATTTGATTGGCAAACAAAATGGAATGACAGCACCTAAAACTTGTAATACATGAATATGGATGATTTTTAAATAATATCTTTGGTGGTTTTACTCATTCTTTTAGAAATCATCTAATTCTTTAGTAAACATGTAAAACATATGATTGAATTCTATTGCACAGCATAAAATAAAAAAGAAATAAGTCCATTAAGTAAGTACACAAATTGGTTGTCATGGAAACCAAACTAGGCCATTAAGCAGCATGAAATACTCCTGTTGTCTCCACTGTTTCAACAAGCGTTGGCATCCAGCAGGTAAAAAACACAAAGAAAACAGGATTCTGCTGTACACTGGATTCAGGTGGGACACAGCACTATTGAGGAAAAACAGACAAAAATGGTAAAGATTTAAAGGAGATTGACCAAGATATGATCTGTAAAATTTTAAAATTGTTTTTCTTCATTTTTGATGACATTGTCCACCTAACAAAGCAATTTGGTCTGTGTATTTTGGCCGTATATTGGTGGCCAGCAGTTAAAACTTGTATTTACAATTACAGCTGAATTAAGCATTGCAAAAATTGGAAAAATATAACAACATATTTTCAGCTTAAATCATATTCATTCCCCTTAAGCCAGTATTTAGTGATGTTACACTAACAATGTTATAACAATGGAATACTAGAAGTTACATGTAGTTTAGGAAATGATTTGTTCTTTGAAAACAAGACAAACAATAAGTTTTATCTATAGCAACAAATATTCAATGAAGTGCAGTATTTCCATGAACCTAACATTACCTTTCAGGATATAGTCTGTCAGAAGACCAGGGACAGTCGAGCTATCCTCATTGATGGCCTGTAAAACTGTTAAAACAACAAAATCAGCTTATGCTACACCAACAACTTTATTATCAATCAAAAGTAAATCAAAAATGTATCTATCAAACTCATTGAATTTTTATGTCATGTAACAAATTTACATGTAGGTACATGTAAAAAATATCCCTTTTATGACCACTTGATGAATATACTTGTAACCTTGAGTGGGAACTTACTTTTGATGTAGATCTGTAGTTGTTCTGATGTTGGTGGACCATCAGTAGCATGGTATGGAATTACAGTCGTCAAGAACTACAATATAAACATAACGTTGTAAAAGAACTTCAATAACATGTCATTTACTGCAATCTGTTTTACAGTAAACATTTTAAAATCAACAAATGCCATAGCCTTCTTCAAGAAAATCCCTTACATAACGTAGAAATCAAACAACATTCAAATCATCTGACAATTTGGATATTTACCGGTATTTCCAGTGTTACAATAACACACTCAATGTTAATCATATCAATTAACCACAGTAAACTTCACTTACTGTGCTTTGGCCTTCTGGGCTGTTCATGTTATTATTAACACTTTTGGTTTTTTTCTTCTTCTTGTCCAAGTTTCCATCGCGGCGACGCTTCTGTATGGTCAGCAGCAGAGAGATGAACTGGTTCTTGAGCTCTTTGTCATACTCGAGTTCGTCTCTGAGCGCGAGTTCTCGGATCAGGACCTCAGACAGTTCCTTGATGATCACCTCGTACTCATTCAGAACTTCATTCAGCTGTGTACAGTTCATCCCCTTCAGATCTGAGGAATATTTATTAAATTCAACATTTCATCTCAAATCTCATTCATTAAAAAATTAGAAAGTATTTCTTCTCTATCAAATTGTACATGGAAATAGCTTTCTATTTACCTAAACTAAACACTGTGCACTCTTTAGTATTTATCAAACAAAAAGCCATAAAAATCAATTCTAATTAAAGATATGTCAAGGACTACAAAACAAAATGGCTTGAGGACAATGGCAATACTTTTTCCCCTTAACATTTCCTACAGTACCTGTAATTTTCTTCATCTTCATGGCCATAGTTCCAATTGGATATAGCATCTTAATTTCTAATACAGAAAACCAAAACAACTACCACTATTCAATACCTTAACCAATTATAAATCTTCTTTTTAAGCAAGTACACACATAATACAAATAATAATCTCCTCAATACATGAAAAAATGTCCGATATCTGCTTACAGATCTTACTATTAGTCCAACAGCAAAATTCTGAATGTTAAATATACTGACAATATAACCCATAGAATTAAAACACAAGGACGTGATCCCAGATATAGTACCTGTCTCAGTATAGGTGGGAATCTGCGGAAGTTTCTCCTTTTCCAAGGCCATTTCATGCTCAAGATCATCTTGAGTGTACTCCTGGGTTCCATGTTCCTGCAACAGTATAACATTAACAGATCAAAAGATCTACACAACACACAGTCTATAATTATGTCTATTCACTGATAAAATTCCAGAGTTTGTTTTTCATAATCAATGACTGTACTTCAATCTGTTTGTGTTTGATGATGATGTGACAAAGATAAAAGTTCCATGAAAAAACTCTATTAAAGATTTGTATGTACATGTAACTAGTGCCTTTTGGTAAGGTAATAACAAAATTAACATCATTTTGATCACACAGAATGTGCTTGTACTTGAACTCTCAAGTATACATGTACACACTCGATATTTTACCGATTTATACATGGAATACTAACATAAAATGTTTTCATCACATTTATACAATGTACTCGTATGTAATGAACATTATAACAATAAAAGGCATGTGCAAAGGGAAAAATGAGGTAAACAGATACGTATATATATATCAATAATGATATATCAATGAACTTGAGTGTACATGAAATTTAGGTATACATTTAATACAATTAAAGTATAACATTCATAACTTACTGACATATCCTGTAAACCAACTTTTATTCGCGTACCAGAAATTTTCGCGAGGTAAGCAAGAGCATTGTTGTTGCGAATATTTCTCGCCGCAAACCAATCCTTTGTCTAATGTTTTTATAACAATACAGGTCTGGATAAGGCTTGGTCACGAACATTAGTCACCACGAACCAGTCTATCAGCAGTTCAGCGCAAAATAAAGTCGCCGCAAATAAAAATTGGTTTACTTACTACTTGCTCTTTATCTCACTGATATTACACTCATTACTTTCATTATGCTCTCTATCTCACTGATATTACACCCATTACTTACTACACGCTCTTTATCTCACTGATATTACACCCATTACTTACTACACGCTCTTTATCTCACTGATATTACACCCATTACTTACTACACGCTCTTTATCTCACTGATATTACACCCATTACTTACTACACGCTCTTTATCTCACTGATATTACACCCATTACTTACTACTTGCTCTCTATCTCACTGATATTACACTCATTACTTATAACAAGCTCTCTATCTCACTGATATTACACTCATTACTTACTACTTGCTATCTATCTCACTGATATTACACTCATTACTTACAAAAAGCTCTCTATCTCACTAATATTACACTCATTACTTACTACTTGCTCTCTATCTCACTGATATTACACTCATTACTTAAAACAAGCTCTCTATCTCACTGATATTACACTCATTACTTACTTCACGCTTTCTATCTCACTGATATTACACTCATTACTTATAACATGCTCTCTATCTCACTGATATTACACTCATTACTTACAAATGCCCTCTATCTCACTGATATTACACTCATTACTTTAAACATGCTCTCTATCTCAAGGATATTACACCAATTACTTACAAAATGCTCTCTATCTCACTGATATTACACTCATTACTTAAAACATGCTCTCTATCTCACTGATATTACACCCATTACTTACTACATGCTCTCTATCTCACTGATATTACACTCATTACTTTCATTATGCTCTCTATCTCACTAATATTACACCCATTACTTACTACACGCTCTTTATCTCACTGATATTACACCCATTACTTACTACTTGCTCTCTATCTCACTGATATTACACTCATTACTTATAACAAGCTCTCTATCTCACTAATATTACACTCAATACTTTCTACTTGCTATCTATCTCACTGATATTACACTCATTACTTAAAACAAGCTCTCTATCTCACTAATATTACACTCATTACTTACTACTTGCTCTCTATCTCACTGATATTACACTCATTACTTACAAAAAGCTCTCTATCTCACTAATATTACACTCATTACTTACTACTTGCTCTCTATCTCACTGATATTACACTCATTACTTATAACAAGCTCTCTATCTCAATAATATTACACTCATTACTTAAAACAAGCTCTCAATCTCACTGATATTACACTCATTACTTATTACACACTTTCTATCTCACTGATATTACACTCATTACTTATAACATGCTCTCTATCTCACTGATATTACACTCATTACTTACAAATGCCCTCTATCTCACTGATATTACACTCATTACTTTAAACATGCTCTCTATCTCAAGGATATTACACCAATTACTTACAAAATGCTCTCTATCTCACTGATATTACACTCATTACTTAAAACATGCTCTCTATCTCACTGATATTACACTCATTACTTAAAACATGCTCTCTATCTCACTGATATTACACCCATTACTTACTAAATGCTCTCTATCTCACTGATATTACACTCATTACTTTCATTATGTTCTCTGTCTCACTGATATTACACTCATTACTTATAACATGCTCTCTATCTCACTGATACTGCACTCATTACTTACAACATGTTCTCTGTCTCACTAACATGCTCTCTATCTCACTGATATTACACTCATTCTTTACAAAATACTCTCCATCTCACTGATACTGCACTCATTACTTACAAAATGCTCTCTATTTCACTGATATTATACTCATTATTTAAGAAATGAACTTAATGTCTACCCAAGTTATACAAGTATAACCTGGGATGGGGCAATGTACGCTTTATAGATTTATTAGTTATAATGTTTAACTTTTGCATGCTATGTTTAATGTTTTTGTTTTATGTAACTCATATTCATGACTGTATGCCGACATGGTAATTGTCAATAAAATGAATTGAATTGAATAATCTGCAAAGCGTAAATTGCTCCAACCCAGTTATACAAATATAACTTGGGTAGATATTGAGTTAATTCCTTATACAAATTGAGTCCATTTTAATTTTAAATATGATATTAATCTGTTCAAAATTCGAAGGTAACGTCGAGCAGATTAGTACGTTTTTTACGTTGGTGCATTGTGACATGTCTTGTGACCTGCAAACCAGGTTATACAAATTTAACTAAATTTTTCTATCCAATCCAATGCCGGGTTACACATGACTTACTACACGCTTACTATCTCACTGATATTTCACTCATTACTTACAACATGCTCTCTATCTCACTGATATTACACTTATTACTAACAACATGCTCTTTATCTCACTGATATAACACTCATTACTTACAACATGCTGTCTGTCTCACCGATATTTCACTCATTACTTACTACTTGCTCCATACCTTACTGATGTAACACTCATTACTCACAACATGCTCTCCATCTCACTGATATTACATGAATCATGCTCTTTGTCTTACTGATATACTGTACACCAGTTACCGTACCTGAATCATGCTCTTTATCTCACTGATTTTCCACTCCTCTCATCATGCTCTCTTTTTCACCGATGTTACACAAACTACCTGAATCTCATTGTTATCTCACTGATATAACAATAATAATCTGTATCATACTCTCTATTTCACTGATATTAAACTTATCAACTGAAATCTCACTGATTTTACACTAATTACCTACATCCTGCTCTCTATCTCACTGATGTTGCATCCTGCTCTCTGTCTCACTGATGTTTCATCCTGTGCTCTCTATCTTAGAGATGTTGCATTCTGTTGTTTATCTCACTGAAGTTGCATCCTGCTCTTTATCTCACTGATGTTGCATCCTGCTCTCTATCTCACTGACGTTGCATCCTGCTCTCTATCTCACCGATGTTGGATCCTGCTCTCTATCTCACTATTATTGCATCCTGCTCTTTATTTCACTGATGTTGCATCCTGCTCTCTATCTCACTGATATTGCATCCTGCTCTCTCTCTCTCTCTCTCTCTCTCTCTCTCTCTCTCTCTCTCTCTCTCTCTCTCTCTCTCTCTCTCTCTCTCTCTCTCTATTACTGCATCCTGCTCTCTATCTCACTGACATGAAATTCATTACCTGCATCATGGTCTCTATTTCGCTAATGACCTCATCTGCTGTTGCAACATGGTCTGCGTCATGGGACTGGAGACTGGACACAATCAGGGAGTGCATGTCAAATTGCTGACTCAGCTCCTCATCATCTGACAGGTCAAGGTTAGGGGACTCTGGAACCTGAAACATCACACATTCAAACAGTGAGCAACAAAATGGACGACAACCAACAGGAGATTCAGAATGAGACAAATCCACTTTGAAGACATAGTACATGTATACAGAAAAGATCTGTAATTACATAACATTTCAAATAAATCTTCCTGAATTGATGACTTGAACAAAGGATAATTGTCTTGTAATTGCAAGAAAACATGCAGCAAAGCCGTAATGTTCAATCCTAGAGGGACTGATTGATAGAACACTAGGTGAAAAGGAAACCATCAGACATTGTAGGAAACAATTTCACTTTCAGAGATAAAAAATGGGATGGTGAATACACTCTCTCTGCAGACAATATACACTACAATGTTAAAGTTAATCTGAATCAATACATTTTTCTTTCATAATTTAGATCAGGAAACAAGAATGGCTTTTGTGTTTAGAAATATACTTGTATTGCATATGATACTGATAGGAGGTCATGTTTCCATGAACAAGGCATGTATCGTTAAACAGTTTCTTTGCCAAATACCCTAGATATTGACCTTTTAAAAAAAATTCAATTAAAATAGGGAGGCATCTCTTTTTCTTGGTATTTTAATTTCAAAAGCTTTCTTTTATGATTCATGTGGGTTATGTATTTTTTTTTTGCAGTGTCACTACCTTCATATCCCGCATGAATTACCAAAGAAAGCATTTTATTGTTCAAATAAGTACATGTTCCTGAGAAGCACTCCACACAAGGTTTGCTTAGCATGGAGTCTAAATCAGACAGAAGCTGCTGTTGTATTAGTCATTGCTAATTATTTCTAGCTTAATCTCCCTCTACATATTTATGAAGCTAAATCGCTGGGTACTTGTAATCACAGTATCCAATGGCCTACAGGAAGTACGATGATTGCTGGGCAAACGTTAAAGATGGATTTTTTCTGTCATAAACCCAGAAAACGTCTATGAACTAAAAATGATGCCTGTGCCTAATCACATTCAATATCCTAGAATAAGCTTTTTTCAAGATTATTGTCATTTTTTAACTAATCATATATCTCTGACATATATACCATAAAAGTATATGAAATATAGCCATATTAGAAGGTATAAATCCAACAACTATCCTTTCTTAATTTTGATGTTTTAAAAATAATAGTAACAATGCTTTGCAAGTTGTACTCTTGCTCAAAATGTTCTTGATGATATGTTGATAAATATTGATTCAAATGTTTCCACAGTGTGCCAACACATTAACAAAAAGGACAAAATATGGAATGTTACTTCTAAGAACACTATTTTTCCTTGACATATTTTCCAACATGTGAGAAAGCTACCGGTATATCATCTTTATTAAAGTTAAAGTCTTTGATCACATGAAAATAGATATTTGGTCAGATAACATATAAGCTTTAATTAATATTCCATTTTCTACCACTGAAAATGATTTTTTGTGTTTTTAAATATCAAAACATGGTAGGCTTTCACCGCCAAATTTACTACTAAGATAGCAGCAAACCAGCAAACTAACTTAATACATGTACCCAGTACTGAGCCTTCATGATGTTTTTAATGTTCTCTGATAAGCCAGGTGATAAAAGAAAAGAAATTGTAGCAGAACCTTTAATAATTAAAAGCTTGAAGGAAGCACCAAACATCAGCACAGTCTGTTCGTACTGAAGGCAGCTTTTATATACACCACATCTGAATTACCACAGCATCTTTTCAATTTTGAGCATTTATCTTTTATCTAAAGAGAAACATCAAGTATTTGAAAACCTATAGCTTTGATTTTAACAATTAACATACCAGAAAATAAAAAAAATGGAAAGAAAATTTGAATAAAATTCATAAGCACTTAAATTAAATTTTTTAGGGTCTGGCTTAATATTTTTTGTTATTATTGTTGATTTTGGTTGATCTATGGTTTTAAGTACTGGTATATTCAACTACATGTAACAGGTCCAGTACAGAAAAAGATGAAAAAATTATCTTTTTTGTTCATCTAAATATTTCTTTTGAACCTCTCATGTCATGTCATAAATTACCCAACGTGAATGAAACATTTAGAAAACATTTTATGGTAGACTAGTAATTTTAAAATTATGTTTGCTATGGTCGGTAAAGTTTTATCAAAACAAATAATATAACACTATGCATTAGATTTCATTATTATCAAGATCTGGTAGAGAATTTACAAATGATAAAAATTGTAATACTTCGGGTCACGCAGGCTCATCTATTTCATTTTAAGGTTATTTATTTTTAAAATTTTTAATTTTTAAAATCATTTTTTGTGAAATATAATTCAATTTTTTTTAACTGGTTACATTTTATTAACCAAGTAATCATGACATCTAACCAGTAAATCTACGCCATCCCTAGTCAATATTAACACTAATTAATCACTCAATGGCAGAAACATCTCAATAGAATCTCCAATGCTTCTCTCCCACCAGTTATAAAAACTGCTCAGTTTATGTCATTAAGCTGTATCAATTTTTTAAACTACTATGATATGTTTTGTTGGGTGTTTTACAATGGCAACTTATCACAATTAACTGTCCCATACCTCCTGTTTTAAAATCACCAAAGGGACACATTATTCTAGTCCTGTGCATCAACAGCACTTTTACATCACATATATTCTAAGTACATTTGTTACTGTACAGTAAAACTCGTTTTGTATGAACAAGGATAAAGCGAATTCTCGGATGAAGCGAAGTTATTTGGAGTCCCCAGTAAAATTCTTAACAAACCTTCGCAAAGTTTTATGGTTATAACGAATTTGGATATAATGAATTAAAATTTTACAGATATAGCAAACTGATTTTGAGTCCCGTAGAAGTTAATAATAACGAAATTTAAGACTTTTATAACGAACTCCTTTACATTTTAATGAAGTTTGCACTACTATTTAACATAAAAGTTTGAATAAATTTATTTTCATAAAAATTTTTCAATTCACAATCCGATCATTATAGGTATCAAAGTAATATATTTTTATTCTAATCCTCAATTAGAAAAAATTATAGTCTGGTGAAAGAAAACATTTACAGTTAAATATCGATATCTCGAAGTTCGGGTGACCACGGAAAAACTTCGAGATATCCGGGTGTTCGAGATATCCAAAGTCGAAATTCTTCGACTCCATTAGCGTTTTTGTTTTTGTCCTGACATGTTAACACAGGAAGTCCTTATATGCACTATAATTTGAGAACCGGTATGAACGAAAAAAAAAGACGGAATATTGAAACGATGTTTTATTTATAGACATTTATAGACATTGCACATATACACTTAAATAAGAATTTATATGAAACGTTACAATTATTTTAAATAACAGTTAATCAAACATACAAGCATAATGTACATGTATACAACTTTTCAGAATATAAATAAATCACGTTCACACTATTGTCAAATCACTGCGCTATTTGGTAATTGAGTGACCGTGAACTTGTTTGCTTTATAAGTAGTGTGCATCATTATTCATATTATCGGTAATGTTAGGGGTGCTTACATTTGGGAGCTGTGAACTTGTTTGTTTTATCAATCACCGGAGTATATACCCAAGCTGTTATAACAATTACCGTGTCATCGATAGCTGCACTGGCTAAGCGTGTAGTTAATAGACTATCAGTCTTGAGAAAAGGTGTGAATTGCCGCGGGCGAGAATAACGAGGACACGACATGCGGGGTGCGATTAGCAGACCGGAAAATTGACTTCACTTCGAGATAACCCAGGTAAAATTTGTTATTGGGACCGTAAACATACTTCGACATAAGCGGGGTATTCGAGATATCAGTAGTTTTTTAAATCATATATATAGGGAAAACGGCCGGGACCGGCGGCCGACTTCGACATAACCGGAGTATTCGAGATATCCCATGTTCGAGATACCGATATTTACCTGTATATAGTGAATTCGCTATAGTTATTTTTACTAATTTGTTATACGGATATAACGAATTATGGATATAACGAAAATCAATTGGTCCCTAGGACTTCGCTATAACCAAGTTTTACTGTATGTCTCTTAGTGCATGCATCTTTGTAATTTGGCATGTAATACATTTACTTAACCAACAATTTCTCTAGAATCATTTTTGTGGTTACTCAATTTTTCTTATGTTGTAGGTACCCCTCATCCATGAATTTACATCCCCATTGAATTTTAAATTTGATCTTTATTCATATGTCAACTTGATACAAAGAATCAATGAAATCTTTTTCACACAAGCTGCCAAAAAACCTGGCAGTCCACGAAAAAAACCCTGGTCCCTTGGTAATGCATGCAAAGTGTTTGTTTTGGGATAATTTGGACTCTACAGATGCATAAAACATTCACAAATTAAAGTTTCATTACAAATATGGGACTTCAATGTTTACGGTATGTATCAGTTGATAGGCTATTACATATAGAGGTGTATAAACTATAAACGGATGGTTTGGTTGCTGATAAATGAATAAATGATGCCCATACTGCACCCAGTACATGTAGTTACCTGGTTCTCTTTGAGGTTTAGCACTTTGGATTGGAGTTGCCTTGCATAGCTCTTGGACCAATCAATGGGCAGAATGTTACCGAAATTTCCTGTTATGGTCCACCACACTCTGAAAAGACATTTGTAGATTTTAGATTTACAGTGCAATAAATAAAATTTTCTTCATTAATTGTATCTTTCTTTGTGAAATGTGATTTGGAAAGGGAATGGACTAACTATTAATTAAAACAAATAAAATCATAATCTAGTATATTGATTTTAAACTGTATACATTGTTTAAAAACAAGATAACATATACAATTTACTGGTATACAGTTTGAGTAATATTTGTAATTTTTTATGACCATTTTTGTATCACTCATTATAAAACACAAAGTAGAATTGCCACTTATTATGAGTGAAAAAAAAGCATACCAGAATTGCCAAATATATAAACTAGATATTACACCAATTCAAAGCAGTTTTGCCAAAACCCTCATAAATACAGCATTTATATAGGATACCATGACAGGGACTAGGTTATATACATTACAATGCATGTATGTATGATTTTGATCTCTCTCGTCAGTCTGTCTGTTCAGTATTAAAAGTAATTCTTGGTACATCAGTTAACTTCAGCATCGAGATACGACACCAGGTTGGCAAAAGTAACAGGTGGTGGCCGGTTCATAATAAACCGGTAATAAAGATAAATTAACAAAATATTTGAAATTCAGCTGAGTATTGACAGTGCAAGCGATGTTGAAGATTTATTCTGATGTTAAATAAACCACCAGGTTGTGGGCAGGTAGCCTGGAGGAATGTCACAGCTGTTGTATTTCTACACAATCAGGTGACATATCTAACTTAGATAAACAGTGTGACACATGGGAGACAGAGTCTGTGCTGGGATTTCCCCTCTCCTAACATTCTGTGAAATGTATTCACCTCTCCAAACAAAAGAAAAAGATATGTTTATAAAAAAAAATAACACCAGCATTATACAAAAAACACAAAGAACTTTTATCAGCTGAACTGCAGACATGTGTGTCTATTAACTACAAATGTTCATTTAGGTGAAGCAGGTCTATAAACTAAGTTTGATTTAATATAAATGTTCAAAATGTCCATCCTTTGCATTGGCTTGCTTCCTTTCTCTCCCTCAAGCTAATATTTTTTCATTGTCTAGGACAGGCTTAAATTCTGTAGATTCTGGGGATAGTATTGATTGTTTCTGTGTACATAATAAAGGCTTCCTGTTATACTGACAAATACCTCAACAGATGCTGATAAATTCATAATTCTGTACCCAACCCACAACTGAAACAAGAGTATTTTCCCAATAGTGCAACACGAAACAATTATAGTATTTTAAAAAAGAAAACTTACGATACCTTATATAGTACAATATGATCTAATTCAGACACATGTACATAAATCAAAGAAAAAAAAGCAAAACCAATAAAATTTTCACAAGTTCACTACCTTATTCATGAGAATGCATACAATTGATATTGAACAGTTAGTCATGCGCCATAAGCCATTAAAAAACCCACATCCCACAATTAACTCAGTCGGTTACACAGCTTTTACTGTAAAAGAGAAACCCTTACTCTTCCAGACAAGGAACCAAGAACTTGACAGGTGCAAGAGAATACCTATATACAAAATTGTTGTGTATAATAATATGATTATTAACTTTTGAAGAATCAAAGTTGCAGTCAAATTGTTCTACAAGTATTTATCCATGTACATTTCAAATGACTATTAAGTATATAAGAGCATTTACATGTACCACATAATGTACCTTACAGTAATAAGTCAAATAATAGCTAAAGACTTTTCCAATATCATATCTGTTGATCGCTCTCATTATGTTTGCATGCTAAATCAATACCATTTTAGTCAGCATTTTCCCTCCGTTCCAGATTTGCGAGCCTTACTCTGAGTACGCATTGATCAATCAACAGAGAAATTCAGACAGTAAGAACCAGTCAGTCTGTCACCAATAATAGAACTCTATTCTACTATCTTTGGCTACTGGGTTAACATGCCAAACCCTACAACCCACTGTACACTTAATTAATATTTTTTATTTAACTGAAATAGGAAAACTTTGGAAGTAGTAGGACCTGAAGGTGGAATAAGAGGTGCTTTAGAGCTGTGACTCAGTGTATTGATTTCTGTGAATCATCTGTTACTCTGTGTCGGGGTAGCATGATGATGCTGCCTGTTGTTACTTCATGTATTTATTATCTTTTTTCTGTAAACATTGCACCCTTTGTTATAACATTGGGAGCCAGAGACTGATAAAATCATTGCTGAATGTTCAAATTATTATATATAAGGAAAAATATATAATTGTTGAAGCATTACCACAAGAGATCATGATTTGAACAAACTTGAATCTTCACTACCTGAGGATGATTCCACACAAGTTAAAGCTTTTCTGGCAAAATGGTTTTGAGAAGATTTTTAAACATTTTTCTCTATATATTCCTTTGTTAAAATTCAACCCCCCACCCCATTATGGTCCCATTCTGACCACTGGGATCATGATTTGAACAAACTTCAATCTTCACTACCTGAGGATGCTTTCACACAAGGTTCAGATTTTGTGGCCAAATTGTTTTTGAGAAGAAGATTTATATGAAGAAAAAAAAACCAACAAATTTTGATTAATCCTTAATTATCTCCCCTTGAAAAAGGGCATGGCCTCTTCATTTTAACACATCTGAATTCTCTTCACTGAAGAATGCTTTGCGCCAAGTTTAGTTGAAATTGGCTTGGTGGTTCTAGAGAAGTAAAAAATGTAGAAAGCTTACAGACTGACAGATAGATGGATGCCTCACAAAAAGTAACATTTTTTAATGCCAAAACCATTTGGAAAATTTGGCTTTACAGATACTGGTAGAGGCACAACTACCATTCTGTTTATGCAAATCTTGTTATTAACTCCTAATGAGCATAATTCAATTCAGACAAAGATTAGCTGCAGAACTGTCACACTACATGAAAATTTAGCTTGGTAGCTAAATGGTACAGCTACAGTTCTGTATATGCAAAAAACTTGTAATTGAGAGGATAACAAAAAAAATCACTATAGTTTGTTTGTTCCAAGTTATTTTTTAAGTCAATTTTAAACAATTTCAAACAAAATCAACACATCTTTCAACAAGTGTAATTGATGAAAGGAACAAAACCTAAGATTTCTTTATTGACATGTCATCTTTTTTAACCTGCAGAAATGAACAGGAACAAAACAAAATAAATAATTTACTTATGGAGATTTGTAATGAGCAATGTTGACATCTTTTCTTCATTCAGTTATACTATACATGCATTCAATTCAGTAAGACACCTTGTGCAGTTTTTTAACGTAATAATCTGGGGTACATTTCATGTCATTTGCAATGCAAAATCCCCATAAACTTTTTATTTTTAGCTGTGTTTTGAACCCTGACAAGCTAGAGGGAGAATTTCAAATGAGAAATCATAGGATTTTTCATACTAATGAATAAACATCGTTTGAACCCTGAAATATACATATCAAATAATATATAAGAAAATGTGCTGCATATATATCTTGGGGCAGAGTACAGTTTCATTGACTTGCACCATGTACATGGTACTTTTTTTACAAACACACTAAATAAATGCAAATATTTGATAATACCAAAAACTTTTTTAGATATATTATACTACTGTGTTTGTTAATTTACTTGTCTTCTAACAGTAACCTTATGCAATGAAGTGTGTTTAGATTTAATTCCTGTGTAGAGTCCCCATTTGAAAATTCTATGATACAAGGGGGGGGGGGGGCAGATTTAAAAAAAAGAGGCTTTTTTAAAGCTCTGTAATCACTTCATGCCATCAGATGAGAACAGTGACTCTCAATGACCATTTGACAACAATTTTTTTGATTCTATACCATATGATATGTATAATTATGTATTTAGTTAGAGAGGTCCTAAAGATGAAGTCTTTTTTCCTTGGTTAAGTATATATGTACAATCTTAGATTGTACATTTTTAGTCTAAGAGTATATATATATATAAAGATTCTTTCTAGACTAAGAATGTAAGTGTCAAATATCCCAACCTTTGAGTCATGATAACAAATGACTGGAAAAGCTGATGCAGCAATGATCTGGTGGCAGTAATACAAAAGTGTAATATTACTTCTTTATATGTTCTGTATGTAAATATTCAATGTCAAGAATTACAGCATTTTCACTTCTTTGATTAAGCAAACTATCATATCAAACTTCCGTTGCATCAAAAATTCAAAACACAAAAATAAAGATAATGTAGTAGTCCATTAGACCCTGGACCTTGTTTTCTTGGGTTAAAGTATTCCAGTCTGTTATAGAGGCATTGGTTTCCTCTTCCTGTTACACCAATAAATCATTATCATTTCCATTTGAAATGTTTGTATTATAAAGTTTTCATTCAACTATGTTATAAAACTGCATGGATATTTACAAGTAAGTGCACTATATTCTATAACATCAAATATGATACACATATAGACTTGGTGTGCATCAACAGGTACTCTACTATAACCAGGGACGTATATAAACAGCCGTATTACCACTGATTCATTTTTTAAGTTATTATATTCCATCCTTTTCGGACAATGATTTTTTCTCATTATTAATTGATTTTACTCTTGTCAATACATGGTCTATGATCTATCTCTTGTCCAACTAACACGGTAAATACACACAGGTTACTCGAATATATATACTTACTGACAATCATTTACCATCTCTTCTTGTGATCTTATTTGCACAGGGGCTATTTTGTCATTAACATTTTCCTCAAAATTGCAAAAACACTTCGTTATCTTCTCGTCGAAAGAGTTCACGAGATCTTCTAAAGATCCCGAATAAGGCTCTGTAAAGTGTTCACTGTCCTCGTTTTCATTTGATTCACTTGTTTGGAGTGTTTCAGTGTCTTTCAAAATATTTTCAACTGTTACAGCTTCCTGAAATTCACTGTATTCACTCCATTCCTCATTTTCAAACTTGGCTAGCGGTGCCTCAAACTGAAGCTCCGCCATATTGGATGAGTAAATGACCTTCACCTTACTGGTGCTCCTGTTCGGAATTATCTAGACTTTTCATCCAGTACTCCACATATCATTCAGAGCTCCTCGGAAGTTTTCTGTCGAACTGCAAATGTTGATGATGCTGGGAGGAGGAGAAGGGTTAGTAGCGCACGTTTTTCTTTCCTTTGTACTGTCGTTGTATTTGTTTTGATTCATAACAAAAATCATAACCGCTGATAAGATATCTTTTGTATTATGAGAAGGGAAATTGATTTCTATTTATCAAAGATTTAAGTGAATGGAGAATGTTGAAATATTAAAAACTGATGATTTTGTTGCTAAAAAATTAAAATATTTGTGTTTTTTAACATATTTGAACACTGTTCAAAAGCATAAGTTGAGCACACGCATGTTTAAAAGAAATGGTCTTATTCCAAAATAGAGATTTTATCATCATCGTCTAACATAGTTGACTCAATTGTAATATTCTACAGTATCATATATTTCAGATGTGTTTTTGACCATGATTAACATGGATACCATTTTTACTTTTCTCAATGTCGAAGTGCATATTTAATATAACAATTATAGTTGACTTATTTATGAATTACATTAATTTTCATTTTTGTTTAAAAAAAGGCAGCATTTTATAAATTTGCATGCAGCTTATTCTTTAAAAGAAATCATTTTAAGTCCTTTATATTTTTTTCTTAAGAGAGAGATAGTCCCCAATAATCACCCCTTTGTTACCATGGTAACTGGGGAATGAATATGTTCCGAGTGAGCCACATATCGGTGAGTCGGCGGCAGCAATGGAACTCCACCCACCACAGCTTTTTTGGCACCGTGCAACCACGAGGGAAGCAGCCATGCTTCAGGGGCCTTTTCTTAGGGGTGATAGCAGGGATCCTGTTGATAATAGGCATCATGTTGACTTGGATAGGTGAACTTTACAATACTTTAAAGATTTAAAAATTCCTTTGGAAACATTTTTATCTCAGATTTTTTTGTCTTCATCTTCACTAGCAGAGTGTTTCTGATTAATTGGTTTTCTCTTATCTCAAAGCAGTCAAAAACCCTTGGATTTTGAAGTTACAGCTTTTAAGATTTCTGAAATATTAATTTTATCACATTTATCCACTGTTGTCAATTATGAATTTAATTCAAGTTTGACCATTCTATCGATATTCTTTATAGCTGGATTAAGCGGAATAGTGGAGGCAGGCCCCATTTTGATTGGCTTCTCTCTCATTGTATTCCTGGTAGCTACTTGTCAGTTCCTACAAGCCAGAAAGGAACAGCTGTTAGAGAGACAAGCAGAGGAGGTAGGTACAGAAAGGCCAACTGTAAAGACAATCCCAACAGAACCCAGAATACATCTATTTCCTAGTGAGTGTACCAGTACATGCACGCAGGGCATTTGAAAGCTACATGTATGTCATTTTATGATGGATCACAAAAAATTGATTTGGGTTTATAAGTACAAATTAACTGTTAGGCAACTGCAGACACTAGTAGTTAAAGTACTAAAAGGTCAGATGGACAGACCAAAAAAAATATGTGTACAATAAAGAGAACAAATACCAATAGGTTATTAATTGCGTTGCATGTACCGGTAAATACAAATATCAAAGAAGTAAATATTAATTAAGTTCAAATAGTTCAATTGGGGGAACATTACAGAAGGATGATTAAGTACAAATAGTTCATCTGAAGAGACCATTCACAGAATTATTTCAGTAAAAATCAATCAAAACTGAAGAGGCAATCAATCACTATAGTCTGTAGAGGACAATCTGATCAAAATCCAGATTTAATATTTCAAATTGTTTCCACGGTTACTTTAATACCATAGTATGTCACTGTATGGTAATACCCATGCCATGCAATGATTTGATTAGTGTATGGAATTTAAAGTACAGTAAGTTTGAATATTGATAATGCAAGAAAGGTAATTTTGTATCTGCTTACAGTAATTTGTAGATTTTATGACCTGATAATCAAACAGTGTACATCCTTAGGGTGATAATGGTACCGGTACTTTTCTATTTCTATAAGTAATAAATGTAGCTAAGAATATATCAATCAAACACACAAGAGTTTTTCTTGAAATATTTTCCTACAAAGCTTTTTTTATCTGTTGGATTCAACAGCAAAGAAGGCAAACCATTGCAACAATGGCAGTAAGTCAGGACGGGGAGAACCCACCAGAGACAGTTATTATAGAGGCCTTTACTCCAAGTGAATTGTACAGGTAATTAACAAAGCCTCTTCCTTGACAATATGAGCCAGATCGACAAGAATGGTCAGGGGGAAATCTGAATATAGGGTGTGGCTCAACCTCCCTAAATAAAGCTGATAATGAGAGGCTGATTGAAATGAAATTTGGTGTACAGATTAATTATGATGATATCTAGGTTTTTGGATTCGGGTAGGATTGTGCAATTTTCAACAGATTTATGCCCCTTGGACTTAAAAAAAATTCCAAGTATTTGCTATTTTTGTTCATTTTCTTTGTTGATGTTTCAAAGGGAGGGGGGCATAAGTGTTTCACAAATATGTTTGGTATATTAAGTAAACAGAGGAGTCTGTGGATGCCTGTAATATGTATATATGTATTTCAGTAGTACAGATGACAATGCTCCTCCCAGCTACATGGAGGCCACAGAATCTGATCTGAACCACTCAGTTCTATTGCCTGATGAGGTAGATGAGCAAATGGAAGACCCACCATCTTACGCTGAGGCAATGAGCACTTCCTGTGTAGAGATCAGTACAAGGGGAACAACTCCTGCTAGTGCATGCTGGGTACCCCCTTACTACCCTTATCTATCTCCTCCAGAACTCTGCCCCACAAACCATTGTGATCCCCCCATAATGATGACTTCATTAGACAGAGAGGGTGTTGAGAGCAATGACCTTGAGATTAGCTCGGATGTTGATGAATATTCAGAAGAAATCAATCCAGTGAGATGCAGTCAAGAAATGCAAAATCAATGTTCCTAACTGTTTGCTGCTTCAAGTATAATTGTAGAATAATTGTCTTTTGATGGAATTCTATTCAACTGATGCACTAGAAACCTCTATGACTGTGGATCAGAGAAATTTTTCACCAGCCTGGTATAAATATATATACATGTACCGGTACTTTGAATTGACAGTTGCAGGGAAGCATTGAAAGGTGAAGTGCGGGTGGATGGATCAACTGACCCGGCACCGCAAATGGGCAGATTTTATTTTTGTAAGAGGATTTAACTTGTAATGTTGTATGAATTTTACTAGGTGTGGATTATAATGCCAAATTGTTGTGTTCTGTGTAATTGCGTGGTGTATGAGCGCTGTACACTGATGTTGTGAGTCTACTCGGGTTTATTGTCTGTTCATAGAGGGTGCAGTTATTGTGTTATATGGCAAAATATAGAGCTTTTTAATGCATATTTTCATTTTAGAAAAAACGTGTACTACATTTTTTTATGCACACATATCATGATATATTTTGTCAATTTATATATGGTCTTTTTATAGAGATGTGTTTTTTTATTATTCATTTATTTCCTTACAGAAAAAAGGTTAAAGCATTTAATGTGATTTTTTGCACCATGTTTTTTTGTATTGTTTGATGTTTCTTTTTTACACAATTACATTTAAAATTTACAGAGTAAATAACCTATACTCCTCTTGAGTTTTTTTGACCCAAGTAGAATAGGAACTTGATTTCATATTGGTATTTATGGTACATAACAAATTGCAATTGTTTTCAAATGTCAAGCTGATTGTATGAAGCAGACTCCACAAGCTTAGCCTACAAATGATTTCATGGATATATGTCCCCTTTTTTTGTCCATGTACCGGTAGATAAAATTTGATTTCCGGTAGATCAGAATATGTCAAACATACCATACACATCCTAGCTGTGCCTTAATGGGAACATTTTGTATAAATATTTAATGTTAGTGATATTCAGTTACAATTTGATTGTAGTAAGTAGTTGAGATAATTTGATTGCTACAGAAAATTGCTCTTTTGACTTTTCAATCATAACACATCTTTTTAAAAAATTAGGTTGTAGTTTAAGAAGTATATATTTTATTCATGATATAAACAATGAACATGAATTGAAAAGCAGGCAAAAGAAGCCTCTATTAGTTCTCTCCACTGAAGATCAATGAAAGATATCAATGTAATAATATAAAGTGTAATTGTAGTTTAATTTACAAATCAAGTCAATAGTTGAAGTGTGTTCTACAGTGTTTTGTTATCAATTAAGATATTGCAAATAAGCAACTTGAGGATAAATTTTTCTTGGTACATGATGATGACTTGTTGGTTGTAATTGCAGGCATGTAGCATAAAATTGAACTATCATGTGAAGTTGCCCCCCCCCCCCCCCCCCACTTTTTTGGGAGCATGTAAAAATCTGGAGTGAAAATCAGGAAATTAATAGTGAAATCAAAGTTCTAGTAGGTATATGCACACCCCCCCCCCCTTCCCACAGATTAGAATTTTCAGGATTTAATAATACAAAAAAATTTGGAGGGTGGGGGGGGCTCTTTATTTTTGGATGAGTGCCCCCCCCCCTCCCCACTTTCAAAAACGTTACTACATATCTGAATTGGTCTATTGGTGATTGTGTCAAGTATCAGGACCAACTGCATAGAAGGCAGCTATTTCCAAAAATCATTGCAGATCCATAAATACATCAAATTTTACATCACATTGCAGTCATATCAATTAGAACACATTGACACTTGGTTAATACATGTACCATATCACAACTGTTACAAGTATATTTTATAACATTAAGATATACATGTATATAATTGATTAGTACAGTCAAACTCGGTTAGGTAGTGAAGTCCTAGGGTTGTTTTGATTTACTTTGGTATATGCCATGTATTTTAAACTCTTGTATCATTGAAATACAGAAATTCATTACATAAGATCTCTCCCGTTTGTAAAGTCCATTGTTCTTTGATCACCTCAATGTTTTGCTATATAATTATATATGTATATTCATAAAGTTTTTACATCAAAATGTATTATCGTCGGAGGTCCTAAATTCATTACAGTTTTAGAGTCTTGTTTTTCTCCCATATCTCACAAGATTTAGTATGAGGTTAATGAAAAAAAAATGAATATAATGTAAAGTGCATCAAAGATATAAAAGTCCTTTATATGCATTTTATTACATGTATTAATTTAGTGTTACAAGTTTAAGCAGGCGCCTAATGTGGCACGGATTCTTATGGTAACGACTCATGGGCCTCCGAGCATATATCTAGTATTAGCTTTACAAGGAAATGCTTGACAGGAAACTGCACACCATTACAATTAACATATCCATGTTTTCACTCTATATGTTTTTGTTCCAAACAAGTTTTACACTTTACATGTATATACATGACTTAAGTTTAAACTTTTTGTTCAAATGAGAAATCCTATTAGACTTGTGAACATGTAAATTAAGGAAGGTGTCATTTATCAGATTATCATTTGAGTGTGCTAATTCTTGGCTTGCTAGGACAACGTACTCTTACAGAGCTTAATAACTAAGATATGCAAAAGCCAAAAATAATTATACATGTTAGTTGTCAGTGATTAAAGAACTTTTAATCATATATTAAAAATTTCTTTGCAATTATTTCATTGTCAACACATGTATAATAATTGCTGTTATATGCCAGGTAATTAAGACTTTGTGCTAAGACCCAGTATTAATTAAGAGTGACTAACCCAGTATTAATTAAGAGTGACTAAGACACTGGGAAGTTTATTTCATTGAGTGAAAGGGTTAAGTAATCTCTCTTACATGAACTTATATATTCTGTCTACAAAACAACCCTGGAATATTCATTTGGAATTTAAATGATATATGCACAAGGAAAAAAAAATAAAACTACAGATACTATTGCCTTTTTTTAATCCCTATTTTTAGCTAAATTATATTGCGTATTATTATTCCATCATTTGTATACAATGTGCATAACTATGTAGATACAACATATGTTGTATAACATGTATTATAATAAAATGTTATTTTATTTTTAAGTGTTAGTGTATGTTTTTATTTTTTATGATTTTTTTTCATTACCATCAGTATGATTTGTTTTAAATGATCAGATCAATTAAGATATAATGGATTAACATTATTTTTATAGTTTTGTGCTACAGTTGATTGTGAGTATGAATGGACCAAACAAGTTTAATTGCTTGAAACTGATTTTGTTTACATATTGTATATGTATTCATTTTCAATAAAATTTGTATTTAACAGAATTGAATTCTATCACATGATAATTTCAAATAAATATAAATATTATATAAAAATTAAGCTGATTTGCTGACCATGTATAAAATATATTATACAGCATGGAGCTACATCATTTAATACATGTACTTCAGGAAAATTCTAACAATATACCCATCTCATTAGCCGAATACAGCTATATGTAAAAGGCAATTAATATCATGCCTAAAAGAAACCAGAAAAAATTAAGTTGATTGAATCATGCTAAATGGAGAAAAAACCTTTATATATATAAGTTCATTGATAAATAACATTTGACTGGTTTTGAATCGAAATAAATTGTATATCAAATGCCTTATAGAAAGACACCTGAGGTTTTTTGGTGTTACAAATGCAGGTTTGTGTCGTTCCATTGTCTACAAAAGCCTATTGAGCATTTTTGTTTTCGCAAATTACGCGTAACCATTGCGAATAAACGCGATTTTTTTTTTGCGAATTTTCTAATTTTTTGCGTTACTTTGGCAATAAACAAACGAGTTACTTTCGCATACTTATGCGAAACTTTTGTGAATATTCCCATAACTTTTGCAAAATAACACGTAAAGTATGCGAATAAATTTATACGTAACTATCATGAATTAACGAGTAACCAGTTAATATGTCAAAACTGCAACTACGTTTTCTGAATTTGAACAATAGTTAAAGAAACATTCATGTTTTATCTGTTGATATTTTGTAGTTTGAAACTTTTTCTTATTATTCTCAATTGTCTAATTCCTCTTAGAACCCACACCACCCAATTTGTTCTTCAAACTAGACGTTAATTAATGATAAACTTTAAATTTTTAATGACATTTAATGCATTTTTATATGCTATAAAGTATCTTTATCTTTTATAGCTGTCATAAGAAGTATACACTGCATGTTAACTGAATCGACCTTACATACAGAACCATTTTAACAGGAACTTTCAAAATAGATCTAGAGTGTCCAGTTCTCAAGTCACTGGCGTCGGAAGCAAATTGAAAGTGTGTGTGTGTGTGTGTGTGTGTGTGTGTGTGTGTGTGTGTGTGTGTGTGTGTGTTGGGGGGGGGGGGGGGGGGCTAAACCCTCTATGATGCTATGTGTCTGATGGTTAGGTCTACGTTTGCAAAAAAAGTGGTGGGGCTAACCCAACAAAATACAACTTGAAAGATTCCAGTTTATTCACAGAAGGTTTGAGTAATTTTTTTTAATGTAACGCGTTTATTTCGCGATTGTAATGCGTTTATTGGCGAAAAGTTAGGGATTTATTCATTCTGAAAGTTTTGCGTTTTTTTTGCGTTATTAACCGGGTTTTCCAACGGAAAAATCCGGTTATTAAAATGGTGAAAATGGCGGGCGGGCGGCTGCCAAAAGGTTCCCAAAAGGGTACCCTCATTGTACGAATAACTCCTCCTACAGTTCTCAAGATAGGAAGTTGTTCTTTTGCAGATCAATTGTACATATATCAGAGGTGTGCATATTGCTAGGATTTTGATTTCCGATAATTTATGAAAAAAATACCAGCTTTTGAACTTAGTTATTTTTTGGCAAAATATTGCATATAGGGTACTCCATTATACTGGATACGGGTTGACATGGATTATGGATACAGTTCACATAAATGAAAACCCGGTTTGCTGTCACATTGACAGCTTTTTCCTTAATTGTTTTAAGTTTTGCTACGTTTTAGACGCTCGTGATATTGCTCGCATTTCTTTTTTTACAGTATTTACAAAATCTGTGTTTTTTACGCTTACGAATTAATTCTTTTAGTATTAATTAGCACAAATGCAAAAGTTCAAACGAAAGCTCAATATCCATGGATATAAAATAAATGACCATAGAGTGTATTTCCGGAGAAAGAATGTTCATTATGCTTTAGATGTTACATTAAAATAGGGATTTCCGGTAAAAAAAAAATGTCAGCGCTCAGAGGATCCACATGTTTATTCAAACGGATACTTTCTAAAGGGACAATAACTAATAGTAATTTATCTGAAAGTCGTAGGACTATATCGAGTTTACAATATATATATCGACCCAATAGTTTACGGTCTCCTTTAGGAGTTTGTGCGTGTGTGTTCTTTCGAAGGTCGAACGATCATTGGATTCACTCTAGAAATGTTTTGTATAACGACAGTGTTACGTCAGACTCAAAAGTGAACTCTGAAAAAGAAGATGCTAAAAAAAAACCCAAATGGAAGAAGTATGGGGAATACTTTATGTGGTTTAACCTTGCATTTTTCTCTGCAGGGGCTGTATATAGCCTCTATATTTTAGGTAATAGATGTAGTTTGTTATTTAATTTAGGAAAGGAGAAATTGTACTATAGTCTGTCCCAAGTTAGTGCTTCCATCAATTTTTGATGATTTTTAATAAAAATACACATACCTGTGAAAGAAATACAATTGAAATCGATGAAAGGGAATATATCCAAGATACCTTCATTGAACAATTATCCCTTTTCACTCATAAAATTTCACAGGAACGAAAACAATTTTCTTAGGGAGATTCATAATGGGAAATGTTGAAATGTTAACATCTTTTCTCCATTCGGAATACACTCGGAATACATCGCGCAATTTTTTAACGTTATCATCCGGGCTTATTAATGGCTGATGCAATGCAAAATCTCCGTAGACTTTCAATTTTGGGATGTGTATTGAAACCTGAAGCAGTAGAGGGGGCGTTTCAAAACAGATAATCTGGACATTTTTCATGTTAATGGATGAACGTAGTTTGAGCACAAAGGTATTTACTATTATTGAAATATCAAGCAAAAAGTGGTGGAAGCAAAAACTCGGGACAGAGTATACCAGTATAGTTTAACGTCAGTTAGAGTTAGGAAGTTGAAATTCTGGGTTTGCTGTCCAATGCTGAGTTGTCAAAATGAGTCGAAAAGACATTGTACACTATTAATTAGAAAGAATAATCTTGCCCTGACAAGGCTTCGCTCAGGTCACTGTAAGAATTCATCCCATATACTTGCAATGTAGCAGCCATGAAACGGATCTGCATCGCAACGATTTTAAGTATGTTAAAAAAAAATCTGCAGGGGGGAAAACATATTTTTACACTTAACAAACCTTTTTGAACATGCATATGATTTAAATCCACAAAATATCCATTTAATGAGTCATGACAAAGAATTTTGTTAATATACACGTTTAAATTTGCCTGCCATTTTGTCAGAATCACACTTGGATGGCCTTGGATTTTATCATAAGCATGCCGACAGAGACACCAAATTTTAAATGTGATGTGAAAGTGACAGTGATTTCATTGCAAAAACAGATAATGTGGTAAAATAGGATTATAAAAGAGCAACATTATAGGTATTTGATACCAATCATATGAAAATGAAGGCGAGATACAATGCAATATTTTTTTTACATTTGCTATGAAGCAGGTATAGGGGGGTCCATAGGACATCTGTCATTTAACGATAGAACATTCTACCTATCTGTTAAACTCATCTGTACTGGCTAACCCAGAGCTCTGAATGCCACCAAGGATGTATATACTAACGAGATAGGCAACTTCTACATTTGCATGTTTACTTCTGAAACTATCACACAAGCCTTGTTTTTAAAACTCTGTTCAATCCCAGTAAAATATTTATTTATTATTAGATTATTTTTTTCCTCTTGTTAAAAGGAATGGGATTTTCATACATAATAATTCAGATGCTATAAACTAATTTATAAAAAAAGAAAATATAAGCATTGATTTTTACGTAATCTCGGGAAAAAAAAGGGCAAAAACGGTTTTAACAACTCTGTCTTAATAATAATCAGATCAGGGTTACAAAGTACAAACAACAATTCTAGTGTAATTTTAAGATAGCTTTTTAAAGGCTTCATAATGATATATCTGGTTACATCATAGATATATGAAGTTAACAATGACCTACAAAATTCAAGTACCGCGTGACTTCAGCGTGACTTGCGAGAGTTTCATATCCTGTTAGTATATACATCCCTGATATTACTGATATGCTACATAACATCTTTTTCCTTGATGATTGTTAGAGCTGTAGATTAACAGGAAAATTCAGGTTACCTATAAGTTGATATTGATTACAAGTTTTCATACTTGTTAAAGAGGAACCTCTTCTTTTCCACAAGCACCCGATGTTATATATTTTTGTTCAGACTAAAAATAAATAGGCCTACCTACCCTGTTACTAAAAATACATAATTAGAAATAGGGTTTTATTTTTATTATGAAAAAAAAATATAACGTCAGGTTCCTTAGTCCAGTCCTTAGAACACAGGTAGCCTATTAAAGGGAATGATTAAAAAAATTTTTTTTTAAAATAATATCTATCAGTGTTGAAAGGAAAGCAGTTAAGGCATTAAATAGCCTTCTGTGCTTCAAAAGTATTGAAAATCTTTAAGTAAATTAATTGTGATGATTTCAAGAACTCTACTCTTCTTTTTGATCAGGCGTGCCTCCAACTGATCCAGAAGGAAATGTTGTAAGTAAAAATCTACTTTCGATGTAATCTTTTTCAAAAAATGCAGATTTTCAATACCCGGTACTAGAGAATTCTATTCATTTTAATTTGATAGCCATATTGTTTCTATTGCAGGTTGGTGATGAGTTCGGGAAAGGTAATATCATTTGTAAATTGATTAATTGTTAAAAATGATTGTACCGGTTCTGCTTGGAATTTTTTTTTATCTTTTTTTCTATGATTTCAGGGTTTTCCATTAAAAGAAGTATTGCCAACTTCAAAATGAAGAAACAGGTAGTTGTAAAATAAGCTTCGTTGTATAGTCTGTGAGGCAGAACATTTTTGTAATGTATGAAAATATATACAGTTTATATATGAAAAGAATGCTGACATACTCTATATTGATATGTGTAGGAGATAGAGGAGCCCTCCCGAAAGAAACTGCTCCCTGAGCCCCTTCAGCCGCCGTTTGTCCAGCCTCCCTATACGCTGGTGTTAGAGATCACAGGCATCCTCGTCAAGCCAGAGTGGACGGTTAGCTAATTCAGTGGACCCCACTTAATATAATACTTATTATATCAGAAACAGTTACTATATAAACCATACTATTGTGGAATCATTTTTATTCGTGGATCAATTTTGTTGTTACATATGTATAAAGTTTGGGATAATATTATACAAATATTGCCTGGGGTCGAGGGCATCATTGATTATATTAGCCCCCGAGGGACGAAATATTTTCATCTCAAGGGGGCTAATATAATCAATGTTGCCCGAAAACACAGTCAACATTTGTTTTGTTATATGAAGAAACAAAAGAAAGTAATTGAAAACAGATCGCCGTAATTTTCTCAGCTCAACAAAGAATTCACAAATTCAATTTTGTGTAAAGTTCATTTCCAAAATATCCTCAGCATCAAACGGTCAATGGTGATATTCCTCCGACCGTAAGAATTCTACCTGATTTTACTTCACAGTAATTCGCAAATCCTTATATCCGTTATGATAGCAAACCGTTGCATTGCGCGTCCGTTATTTACTTGCCTTGATTGACTGTCTATTATGATGTCACCTTCTTTTGGAGTCGCGAAGAATTATTTACGTCATCGTTTACGAATCAACAAATCAGAGGCAATTATTTGAAATAGAAGGAATGTTCTCTAGATATTATTCCTAGCTGGTCAATATCAAAAAAATATTGACCGGTTAATATTTTTCAGATGAGCTAATATTACAATTATTGACTATTCATCTATATAGAGTTATATAGTGAGAATATACTACTGAATATAACAATAACTAGATACGATCTCGTTACGAGTAACGAGTAGGTCTTCCGTTCAATTTTTTAAACGATTCGATTAAAATATCGATGAAATTTCAAAATTCTCCCTCAACCACTTCCTTTTAGATAATGTATACAATTGTCAATATCCTTTAAAATGCTTAACAAAGAGTTTTGCTTTTTAACATACAGCACATTAAAGATTTAAGATTTTAGTCTCCTAAAATCTCTAAATACGTCATCAATGGGTTTGGAAATGAGTTTTACAAACTGATATTGCTGCGATCAACAACTTTGTTTTTATAATGCATTACAAAATCTTGATCGTTTTTAACGTATGAGTAATAGAGTTTAGGAGTCTATTGGCCCCTAATTTTAGGGGCCAGCCCCTTTTTCTTGATTTTATACGAAAGGTCTCATGAATACTAACATTTTTGGTTCTTACATCCATCTAAAATTGATGTTTACTTTTGAGATACAAATGATTGAATATTTTAGGGGCAAGCCCTCTAGATCCTTAATGGGGACAGAAATTCGTGTTTTGATAAGCAGAATCAATTTAAATCATTTAATCAAACATTTTCTCTTCTTTGATGTCTAACAAAATATGTATACTTCTCTAGTTATTTTTCGTCAAAGTTTTAGTACTTTGGCCCCTAAAAATCCCTAATTACGTAATAAATGGGCGTGGCAATGATTTTTTCGAATAGATATTGGTACGATCAACAACTTTGCTTCTATAATGCATTACAAAATCTTTATCGTTTATAAGTTATTTGTAATAGAGTTTACGAGTGCCTTGGCCCCTAAAAAAAGGGGCCAGCCCCTTTTTCTTGATTTCTTTGAAAAGGTCTTAAGAATACAAACATTTTTTGTTCTTACACCCATGTAAAATTGTTGATCATTTTTGAGATACAAATGATTGAATATTTTAGGGGCCAGCCCTCTAGATCCTTAATGGGGACAGAAATTCGTGTTTTGATCAGTGAAATTAATTTAAATCATTTATTCAAACATTTTCTCTCCTATGATGTCTAACAAAATATGTATACTTCTCTAGTTATTTTTCGTCAAATATTAAGTACTTTGGCCCCTAAAATTCCCTAATTACGTAATAAATGGGCGTGGCAATAATTTTTTCTTATAGATATTGGTACGATCAACAACTTTGCTTCTATAATGCATTACAAAATCTTTATCGTTTTTAAGTTATATGTATTAGAGTTTACGAGTGCCTTGGCCCCTAAAAAAAGGGGCCAGCCCCTTTTTCTTGATTTCGTTGGAAAGGACTTATGATTATCTACCACTTTTGTTATATATATTTTAACAAAATATCAACTGATAAAAAGATACAGATCAAAACGTTTGAAATTTTTGAATGAAAATTCGTACTCAATTTTCGTGCCCAGGCGAGCTCCAAGAAATGGCGCCACTGGCGTGAAACAAAATAATAGTGCACAACTTCAGACTATAGACTACCTATCCTGAAAATTTCATAGTCATATCTCTGATAGTTTCTGAGATCAGCTCTGCACAAAATAGGTCGTAAAAAACTACAAAATGGTCGATAAATCGGTACCGGAAGTGACGACAACAAAAATTTCAAAAACATATAAAATTCAGATGATGACTCATCATCTGTGAAAAAATGTTGAAAATCGGTCGAATAGTTTTCGAGAAATCGCGTGCACAAAATTTGGAAAAAAAAATAATAATAATAATAATAAGAAACAGTACGAAAACTATAAGGTCTTCCGTTGGAAACGGAAGACCTTAATAAATATGAAACTAATGCTTTTATATACGTTTGTGAGGATATAATTTCTGGGGCTAGGAAAGCCACAAACATTGGTCCCCCAAAAACAATGATGATTCCACAGTATATGAATGGCTGCAATCTGTCTGTTACAAAATACTTTTTGGATTAAGTTGAATGTCTGCAATGCATATTATATTAAGGTACATCTTCTTTCCCATAAAATCTAATTATGTTCAATAAATAATATAATTCAATTACAATTGAATGTCATTGTATACAGTTTCTACAATAAAGTATTACACATTTTGAACACAGAAAACCACACAAAATTTTATTTTGTATGGCTATAATTTTCAGATAAAGACAGGATGGCGGTTTAAAAAGCGACCCGGTGTGGACTACTTCCTGCAGGCGATTGGCCCACCTCTGTTTGAAACTGTTGTATACACCTCAGAAACTGGCATGGTAAGTCCTGGGTTCGCTATTTCATTAGCAGGTGCTTTGTCTTGAGATTTTTTTTTTTTTTTAAATTTAAATTTTCATTTTATAATACATTGTACATATAACACATTCACACACACATACATACAAGTCAAGATGCTATAAATATAGAAAACTATTCAAGTTGATACTATTTTACATAAATTGAAATGAATAAAGCTCTTGAGTTTAGATATTAAGAAAAAGATTTTTCCCTTCAAACCATCTATCATTATGTTTATCATAAGAAGAGTTTCTGATAGCAACACAATTTTCAATTTCATATCTAAGGTTTAAATGACATTAAATGACATGATTTCCATGAGAAGGAAGTCTAAAAAGGTAGACTCGTCAATAGAGTTACTATACATGTATTGATCTTTAACAGACTGAATATGTGTTTTTACTTTTTCAACACATTGTCTTAAGATTATAACTTTGATGAGGGTTCCCATGTTTATGTTTTATGGCCTGTCTTTAGAGACCAGTCAGACTGTCAGATAGTGGTAACCCTTTCTGTTGTTTTATGGCCTGTCGTTAGAGACCAGTCAGACTGTCAGATAGTGGTAACCATTTCTGTTGTTTTATGGCCTGTCTTTAGAGACCAGTCAGACTGTCAGATAGTGGTAACCCTTTCTGTTGTTTTATGGCCTGTCTTTAGAGACCAGTCAGACTGTCAGATAGTGGTAACCCTTTCTGTTGTTTTATGGCCTGTCTTTAGAGACCAGTCAGACTGTCAGATAGAGGTAACCCTTTCTGTTGTTTTATGGCCTGTCTTTAGAGACCAGTCAGACTGTCAGATAGTGGTAGTGATTTCTGTTGTTTTATGGCCTGTCTTTAGAGACCAGTCAGACTGTCAGATAGTGGTAGCCCTTTCTGTTGTTTTATGGCCTGTCTTTAGAGACCAGTCAGACTGTCAGATAGTGGTAGCGATTTCTGTTGTTTTATGGCCTGTCTTTAGAGACCAGTCAGACTGTCAGATAGTGGTAACCCTTTCTGTTCTTACTTTATTCTATGTTCTGTTGCTACAGTTCTCCACATTGTCCACTGTAGTTTGCAGACATTGAGATAATGTTCATTGTGTGGCTTTTTATGAAATATAATAAGTTTGAGTTTTCACATAAATTTACCTTCTTTCAGCCGACATATCAAATGATAAAAATTTTAAGCAGCTTTTCATTTTTATAGGCATAGCAATTTGATATTAGATGCCTGTAATAAATTACCAAAAAGTTACAGTAGGCTTCATTTGGTGTATTGCTTTAATATTTGCCTTTTTTTTCCAGAATGCCATACCTGTTATTCACTCGTTGGACCAGCAGGGAAATATAATGTACAAGTTGTACAGAGATGCCACTCTGTATGACGGCAAAGACCATGTCAAGGTCAGACATAGTTTTTTAACAGCAGTTATCAACACTCACAATAGATACAAGGTCTTTTACTTTTCAATGAATTTGGAGCAAAGAGATGTACCTGTTCTTTAAACTATCTGAATAAAGAATTTCTAAGAGGAAAAATCTTACTAATAAAGCTATTATGCTAAATATACTTGGCCAATTAACTAAGTTTGAAAATTATTCAATAGGAATATAACCTAAAACCTACTTCCTTTGATAAAATTTACAAACTAAATGTGCAATGAATTTCCAGATAAATTGATTATTTTTCATTCCAGGATTTGTCCTACCTGAACAGAGACTTGAGTAAAGTGATCATGATTGACTGCAAGTCAAAAGCTGTGAATCTCCAGCGGAACAATGCGTTTGTCCTGAAGGAGTGGGACGGGGACGAGAACGACACCTCTCTCTTTGATCTCGCCTCATTCCTACAAAGTGAGTCTCCTCTTCCTTCACTTCCCACATGTTGAAATTTGATAACTTGAATTTTAAAACTTACCTCAGTTATTGTACATATATTTTCTTTGTAAATGATAAAGGAGTTTATAAATTATGAATTTGAAGCTTCTTTGTTTAACAGTACTTAAAGAAACAAAATATTGTGTCTTGAAGTTACCAAATCAGGCTGTAAAACAACCCCTAAAAGTAATCAGTCTATAAAGCATGACAGGACCTCCCCCTTTGCTTTCTGCAGCTCTTTTATATATGAGTATTACATTCTTGAGAAAAAATTTAATTGGCCGATCTTTTCCAGCTTTGGCTCACAGTAAAGTAGATGATGTACGGTCGGTGCTGGAATATTACATGCAGTTTGATGATCCTATGGCCAAATTTAGAGAAAATCAACTTATTTTACAGGTAAATCAATTATATTCAATATTATTTCTGTGTTTTTCACTGATAGAATATATGCATGATCAAATTATTATATTGCTAAGGTAAATATAAATTGTACATGGTACCTACAGTCAGCTAAGAATTATAAAAAACATTCTCATTACCAAGATTAAGGAGGAAAGAAGTTAAAGATCTTTTATATTTGGAAGTTAAATCCCAAATAACTATAAACTGAGGAAGTTAACCATGTAACATGTACATGTCGGATAGATTGTTTACGACAGCTTCCTTTCCTTTTGTAGGAAGAGCAGGAGAAACAGAGAATAATGCAGGAGAGACCCAAGCAGAAATCACCTCTGGATTTTGCCAGGTCATTCAAGAGGTGATGTTCCTTGAAAAAGAACTGTTTTATCAAAGAAAAACTGGTAGTGCTTGGAACATACAATTTGAAGGAAAATGTAGAGAAAGTCTGTATCAGATGTCAATTGTGCTTGTTGCAAGTCTGAGACTTGTAAATCAATTTTCTTTTAAGATGTACATTTATGCTATTTCAGTTCAAGTGAAATAAATGTATAATACAACAAATGAAATTTTATCAATAAATTGATTTTCACGTAACAAGTATGGAAACTGTTTCTTTCTCATTAATAGAACACTATACCTTTGATTTGAAATTTGTTTCATAATTTGTAATTTCACTAATGTTTTAGCAATATTTAGTTTTCAAATTGAAAGATTTTTTTTTTCAATATCAAAGATTTGTAATATACTTGCAAGTAACAATCAATGCCTACAGGATTGTTGAAGAATTCATGCACTGACTGCTACATGTACTAGTTCAGCTCCAGAAAGTAGGAAAAGGTATAAAACAGTAAAAATAGATTCAAAATATGTAAACATTGTAATACGTTTACTATATACCGGTAAATGTGAAATAAGAAAACACCTGTGTTTAATATGACATCTACATTGAAAATGTTCCAAAATCACATTCTTTAAAAAAAAAACCAGAATTGATGTATTTTAAAACACAATATACAGATAAAGCTTACAAAAATGCTTATTGAAAAATCAAGGAATAGCTGTAAACTCAATGATATCAAAAATGCATTGGCATATTGTTGCTGAATTCACATATAAAGTTGGTCAGTTTTTCCAGTGATTTGTTATTCATATCACAAGTGTACATCCCTTTGTTTGTGAGGAAGGCAATGTCCACAACAGCATAGAGTTCCCGGATCTTCTCGCTGTGAAGAAGCTTTTCCGAGGCCTGAGGGGGCAGGGCGTGGTATTCCTTGTGGTGAATCACAGCTACTGTGACAGACCTGGAGCCTTTGAATGAAAAAAATAGTGATCAAATGCTATCTATTTATCATCTTCAGTAGCCCAAGATCCAATTTGCAATTCGTTTATTTTCATCAAAACTAAAACAAAATCAGACCATTGGCTAGCAAATATAATTACTGCTCTCTCTCTCTCTCTCTCTCTCTCTTTTTCTCTCTCTCAGACAGATGATAGATCATAATTTACTACGTAAATTTAAGAAATTTTAATATTCCAGGAGGAGGGGAGAGGGCTTTTTTTCTAGATCCGCACATGCACAAGACAGACATACACGTGACTTGTTGTAGCGCCTGCTCCACGTCCGTTCCAAGTCTGGAGGCGTTGATACAGAGAACAATCAGGGGTTTGTTGGCGGGGATAGACTTGGGGTCATCTAAGGGAACAATTTCCAACTTCTTGTCCCTCGTAGCCTCTATATGCTGCGACAAAATTAACTGTAGCTCTGACCTAACGGCGTTTGAAATTCTTTCATTCATTGACGAGGCAAACATGTAGACTCGCACTGAAATAAAAATTAAAGTTGATTGAGTTTACTTTGTCAAATAATTACATATAGGAACATAATAACGATACATCTGATTACGCCTGCTTAGAACTGTAGCTTAAAAGTAAATGGATATCTCATTTTATAATGATGCTAGTATAGGACCGTTGTATTGGTGTGTTCGATACTGTCGATATCATTGTCATGTGGTTTACTGATATAGCATATATATTTTTCCGCTGTGTTCAGTTTATCATAGAGTTTCGCTTATATTTTTTTCTGGTTTGACATAAACTATTGCTGTTGCCTTCAGAAATTATATCAAGAGGCCCATGGGCCCGACCCTATCCCCGGGAGTCATGAATTTCACAACTTTGAATCTACACTACATGAGGATTCTTCCACAAATGTTTCAGCTCTCCTGGCTGATTGGTTTCTGAGTAGAAGAATTTAAAACATTTACTCTATATATTCTTATGTAAAATTCGTCGCCAATCTTTACCCCACCCTACTCCCGGGGGTCATAATTTTTGCACTTTTAAATCTGCATTACCGTAAGATGCTTCCACATAAGTTTCAGCTTTCCCGGCCAAATGGTTCCTGAGAAGATTTTTGAAAATTTCTCAATTTTTCAATAATTCCTAATTATATCCCCTTATAAAAGAATTGGTTCAGACGGACAGACAGATGGACAGACGGACGACAGACAAAATGTGATCAGAAAAATTCACTTGAGCTTTCAGCTCAGGTGAGCTAAAAACAAGAGACCAATAGGTCTCAAAGGTCATTAGAGAGTCATAGTCCATACACAATCTTGTCGAGGAGTCTCAGAAATGAAATTTCATTCTAGAGTAGAAAAATTACCGGTATAATATTGTAATAACGAATATGCATTTAGTTTTAAAAATTTATGTGGAAGTAGAGAGGATTTTCTAAGATTTAATTCATTTTTACGATATGGCCAAATTGGCCCCACCTAAAGCCTAAACCCCTGACCAAAGGGCCATGAAAATTTTGGTAGAGGGCTTCATGGACATCATAACCAGGCATTCAGTTTTTTTCCTCACATGAGAAGATTTTTTTAAATTTGGCTTTTTGCATATTTGACCCCACATGTGGCACCCCGGGGTAGTAGAGCTAGCTATGATTTCCTCTTACCATAAAGATGTTTCACACCAATTTTGGTAATAATTGATCTTGTAGTTCTTCAGATGTTAATAATGTAAAATTGTTAACGCAAGACGACGGACAAAGACCAATTGCAATATGTCACCTGAGTGACCTAAAAATCATAAACTAGCTATACCATGCTTTACTGAAACACTATACTAGCACGATATTGAAATTTTATAACGTATAACCATAAATACATTTGCTATTTTTGCAATGCCACCATCTAATTGGCAACATAGTTCCGTCTCCGATCGTTATAAATGCATACAACGGACCCAAAACAATTTGAAGAACCGTTCAAAGACCACCCTTAATGTTTCCTTATCGTAACGCGACTAGTACCTGGTTCCCGCGTTAATTTGTCCAGCGTATTTTGCAGATTTGCAACTTCTCCCTCCTTCTCCCGTAACTTCCTCTTCAGCGCTGAATTCTCCTCATTTAGCTTACGTACGGTATCGTCATATGTGCCACTGCCATGATATCGAGGTGAATTATCTAATAGTTTCATTAAGTCATCTTTTTCACGTCTTAGACTTTCTATGGCATGATTTTGTGATTCCAAAATTTTTTGTATTGATTCCTAAAAAAAGAGTTGTCAGTATTTCACTTAAAGTTTAAAGAGAGTCCTTTCTGCAGAACTCGCTTGGTTAATTTTCAACATCTACAGTCAACGGTTCTATACATTTTGCCAAACAATGTTATTTTATTCATTTAAAACAAACATACAATCAAGCCAACATATGTGTCTTTGTACCTGGATGGGCTTTCACCACAATCAGTTAAAGAACAGTTTCAGGATATAAACATTTTATTCAACAAGGTCCAAAAAATTGTAAGGTGCCATTAATACATATGTCCTTGGTATTGTCGTCTTCAATATCAGTCATACAGCTAGGATTTTGCTTCCATTGAACCTATTAATAGGGGTTAACTCCAGAAAAGTTTCTTCGTAATGTTTTGACTGACCTTTGTCCAATCAGATCGTAGCTGGGCGGAGTTGAGACATTCCAGCTCGTGACTTAATTTGAGAGAGAGAGAGAGAGTTAACTGGTTAATGGAGTAAATTATAGCCTAGATGAGGCAGATGAGCGAACTATCTATCAACAATAGTTATAAAGTGACAAATCAAGGTCAAGTATATATATATATATATATAGATAATGGTAATGTCAAACATCGAAGACTGTACATAGGTTATTAAAAAATACTGTGCCTAATGGATAAGATAAGTTTTTTTTAACTATATATACGTCTATGTAAAACTTTGACCCCCCCCCCCCCCATTGTGGCCCCACCTTACCCCCGGGGACCATGATTTGAACAAATTTGAATCTACACTATCTGAGGATGCTTCCACGCAAGTATCAGCTTTTCTGGCCAAATAGTTTTCGAGAAGAAGATTTTTAAAGAATAACTCTATATACTTCTATGTAAAACTTTGACCCCCCCCCATTGAGGCCCCACCTTACCCCCAGGGACCATGATTTGAACAAACTTGAATCTACACTATCTGAGGATGCTTCAACACAAGTATCAGATTTTCTGGCCAAATTGTTTTTGAGAAGAAGATTTTTTTTAAAAATATCACTTAATTTTCAATAAATCCTAATTATTTCCCTTTACAATAGGACGTGGCCCTTTATTTTAACAAACTTGAATCCCCTTTACCCAATGATGCTTTGTGCCAAGTTTGGTTGAATTTGGCCAAGTGGTTCAGGAAAAGAAGTCGAAAATGTAAAAAGTTTACAGACAGACAAAAAGTGATCAGAAAAGCTCACTTGAGCTCAGGTAGGCCACAGGGGCTCGTCACGAAGTTTTTTCAATCTTTTATATATACCACCTCTATACTATAAAATACACCTTGTGTATTTTATAGTATAGAGGTGGTATATATAAAAGATTGAAAAAACTTCGTGACGAGCCCCTGTGGGTAGGCTAAAAATTAGCAACTGTGTTATTAAGCAATATGCATGTTGTACTTATTTAAAATGTTTAATGTATCACCGGTCTCTTTAACGAAGTGGGTGCATTTTATAATACCGAATACACTATACCACTTTTTTCCTTTTTTTTTAAAAACAGCTGTATATATAGGGCGTAATCCATACAATAACTATGCACTATAGGTTGCAAGCCGATTCGGGCACGAATTAAGCTGTCTCTAAGCAAATTACCTGATCTTTACTGAAATTGTTAAAGATATTGTCAATGTCCTTAAGCCGTTCTTTGATCTCATCTGTTTCGTGTTTTGAAATCAAAATCCCCATAGTTAGTGTTTCATTGTAGATATCAACTTTCGCTTTCGTTTTGTTTTTAGCATGAGACTCATGGGCCATATTGCTTACCTCAACAATTCTCTCTCTCTCTCCCTCTCCCCCCCTCTCTCTCTCTCTCTCTCTCTCTCTCTCTCTCTCTCTCTCTCTCTCTCTCTCTCTCTCAGCAGAGTTATTACAAGATTATAAATGAGAGGAAAAAAATTGACAGTCAGACCTTATACGAGTGTCAATTAAAAAATACGAAGACTTTTGCCATAGCTATGTTACTTAAACGTCATAATATTATTAAACTTAGTAGACATAATTTAGCAATAGTTTCAAACAATTTGAAATCCAAAAAAATTATATATTTGTTTATTTTTAAGAATTATTTAGAATCTAATTCTGCAAAAATGAGGTCACGGCGCAAGGTCAAATTTTGTGTTATGTCAACAATAAACCATATTATGTTGAAAGTAATAGGCTACTAGTATATCTATAAATTAGGCTCAAAACCAAATAATATTAAAACCTCGAATTGAGAATTGTCATGATATTCTATGTGCCAAATAACGTCGGGATATATCGTTTTGTTGAACAGCGCGTTACTCAATTTGTATGCACACACCGCTGCAGTTATGAGAGTGTATACTTCAAAAAATCATGATTCAATGCTATATGGGTGTAACTCGGGGGAAAAACGATACAAACTGTGAAAATGCTCAAAAGTGGAGAAAAAAAATAATTCAAAGATAATGTTCACGTTTGTGTTTAATTGTATTACATTTTAGGGGGAGGTGGTATTTGTATTTTGAACACCAAAATATATATATATATATATTTGATCAAAAGAATAAACAACATCATCTGACGTTCAGGGTTTTTCTTACAGTAATCGAAGAGACATGCGGTAAAAATTAAAACTTCGAGGAACTAAATTGTGATTCTCCAACAAATGTGAACAAGATGTCGAGCTAGTGATATAGTGCCTATTTCAATTGTATGGTGAAAAACACAAAAGACTCAGGGTGATATAAAGATTGGGTATTTCTATTAACTGTTGGTGCGTCATCTTGACGTCATGTTTTCAACCTTACCGAGCGCCGTGGTGACGAAACATGTTGTTTTTAAAATCGGGTAACAAAAATACCTTTTCATCAATTAAATGGAATGAAACTTCGTATACCAATAAACTAAGTGGTGGTGCATAAATTAATTTGTTATCTATGGCTAATATGAAAAATATATGAGAGACAGCCACACTGTCTTCGTATTTTTTTTAATGACCCTCGTAAATCTATAATAATACATAAGATATGCCAATTTTAACAGAATTTCTAGATTATACCGGTATATGAATAATGACATATAGATTACTGAAATATAAAAATTGGGGTCATATTTAAAAAAAAAAAGAATTAGCAAAGGATTCAACATTGTGTTAACAACATTTGTCCATTAAATGTGCAACTTCTAGCTACAGTACAAGTATTTAAATTTTAGTTGAATGAAATTCAATTGAATTCTAAAAACCCCCATGCATGGGGTGTTCAATATTTTGCATTATAACCAGAAACCTTTTTTTTTTTTAAATTTGCTTGTCAAGATTTCTTACAAGTCGAGCCCCCCCCCCCCCCTTTTTTTTCAATTTTCTTCCGACGCCACGGCAGAGAATATGTCTCAGTTTTTAAAATCCCAGCTTTTATCGTTCTTTATGATATTAAAGACAAAAAATCATAAAATAGTTGGGTATCTATTTCATATTTTGGTCTGTACATAATCGTACATATTCGATTACTAGTATTGGCCATATGTAACTTCTAAAAAATGCAACTTGTTCATTATTGAAAGTGTCAACAAGCGACTTACTTATATTACTTCTATATTACAACCGTAAAATGTTTTTTTTGTTTTGATAATTCATGCCGGATATGAATTTAGTAGCGACATCGTGTTAGCGGGTTATGTAAAATTTGTCTAAATGATCGCATGAATCACGGGCCCTGGAAGTTATTGTAAATATATTGCATGTGCATGTATAAAAAAGTACTTTTTTATACATGCACATGCAATATATTTACAATAACTTCCAGGGCCCGTGGCATGAATCATCAAAAAAGTATTTTATTGTTTATATTTACATATATCTACATCTTTCTTTTCACAAATTAATAAATTGATTGTTAAAGTAAGCAACATTAACTAAATAACTGTTAATGTACATCAGTAATTTCTTTTACCCATAACAATTAACAGCATTCAGAACGGGTTAGCTAAAACAAAACTCATCAATACGGAATTTTCATTTTTTCGTCAAACTTTTCTTTCTTTATTTCATATAAACAATTTCCGGTGTTGTAGTTCAAACGTTGGCTCAGGTTGACTTGCTGGTAGGTGACCAATTTCAATTACCTCCAACATGGCTCATTACAAAGGCGCAGCATCAGAGGGAGGAAGAGCCCAAATACTGATGAAAAAACGTCAGAAAGAACAGGAGGAGATCGAGACAAGAAAACGCAAGATAGAGGATGAGTTGAAGATAGGAAGTATTCAAAACAAGTTTGCCTCGCATTACGATGCAGTGGAACAACAGCTGAAGTCCAACACTATCGGTGAGATTTTTTGTTTTCCATTCCCACACATGGACATAGTCATAATATCGTATACTTTTAATATGTTAACGACATGACGTAAGGGCGAGCGCAGAAGGGCGGCAGATAACTATGGTGTTCCGATGAGGCCACGTCGACCTCCGCACTTTCGCCTTTAGGTCGAAGATGCGAGAGTGCGAAGTTGCGAAGGCGAAAGTGCGAGAGTGCGACAGCAAAGAAGCGAAAGTGCGAAGATGCGACGGCGAAGCGCGAAGATGCGATGGCGAAAGTGCGAAGGTGAAGGAGCGATACTACTATCGCAACTTCGCACTTTCGCCTTCACATCTTCGCCGTCGCATCTTCGCACATTCGCGCCTTCGCAACTTCGCACTCTCGTACCTCGACCTAAAAGCGAAGGTCGAAGTAGCCCCATCAGAACACCATAGATAACTTCATTTACCTGTACCATTGTCATCATTTTATCCAGCTCGCATCCAAATTCATTATTTATTATAAATGCTTCAGGTCTTGTTACACTGGATGAGATGAAAGCAAAGCAGGAGGATGTGATAAAAAAGCGACAGCTTCAGCTGGCCAAGAAAGATGCTCAGGCCAGACTCATAGAGAAAGAAAAAGAGAGAAAAAAGAAAAAAGAACAGCAAAAGGTAAACATATATGTGTTAATATCAATATACAAGTATTTACTAAGTAAACATGTGTACATGTTTTCATAGAATAACATCCAGCCTTTAGTATACCTTTGATTTTAGCTGCCTATCAGACAGACAAAGAATTCAATTTGTAAAAACGTTTTTGATGCTATTTTTAAATCTATTATTGATATGTTCAACAACAGCCGAGCACCTAAGATTTGTACAGTGTTAATATTTGCAATTTAAGATTGCCAGTCTCTCCTTTGACCCTGATGAAGAGGAGGAGGAGGAGGAGGAGGTAGAAGAAGAAGAAATTCCAAAGGAGGAGGTAGAAGTGACAGGGAAGAAAAAGAGACTGGGTATGGAAAAATACATGTAGAAGTTTTGAACATAATGTTACAAAATACACATGTACGAGATCTGAAAAGGAAGTTTTAAGATATTTTTATAGATCCCCAATTACAGTTATTTTTTTAATGGAAAAGGTGGGTTAACAGTGCACTAAATTGAAAAGCTTTTAAGCTTTGAAAACGGTTTAACATATCTAATAAGATATTCTGATTATGGTTAGATTTGTAATCTTTATTACATGTACTGTGACTGTTTATGAACAATTGGAGCTGTATTTCAAGAATTACTTTCAACATTGGTAGGTAAAAATCCTGATGTGGATACAAGTTTCCTGCCTGACCGGGACAGAGAAGAGGAGGAAAACAAACTGAGGTAACTGTAGGTTTTACATATACTGGTAGCTTTCTTATCAGAGTCCTGATACAATTGACACATTATTCCTAAGAAATAATAAAGGTTGTATTTTTTTAACAAGCATTACAAATATTTGTGTTGACATGTTAATGGTTTTTTATTTTTTTACCTTCCCAGGCCAAAAAAGTAAAAAGAGTTTTCTTTTCACTTAAGGTCAAGATCTAGTAAATGATTCCAGAGTGTCATTTTTATGCTAGAACCATTATGACGTCATAATTGATTTGATGAATCTTTTTCCGTAGTTTACGACGTTAATGGAATTATGTGGAAAATAAAACAATATATCGACATTCTCTATTTTAAAGAGGTGATCAAGAGCTTGTTTAATGCCGTTTTTGGAGAGACTGTAGGCTATCTAGATATATTTCATTAGTCAAAAATGGACAAAACTCCAAGATTTGTTACTTTTATCCTTCATATTTCATAGAAAATGATTGTTTAAAACATGATTTTTCATTGTGTTTACCAAATATTTAAGCCCCGGTATACCCTATGAAACAAAGACATTGTTATAAAGAATCATTAAACGAATTTATATCATGAATTTCATAAACCTGCAGGCACCTTTCATTTACTAGATCTTGACCTTAAAGGAGTAAAAAAGTTTGTTGATTGTTTTTTTTAGATTAAACTTCAAAGTCTTAAAAAGTGTATTTCTGGGTTGTTTTTTTTTAAAGAATAGTAGAAAAATAGAGCCTTAAAAAGCAGCTTGAAATATTAAAGCATTACATTTTTATCCATTCCAAACATTTTTAATATACATGTATACTACCCTACATGTCTTTATTTTTCACCGCTATCAAAGCTTACCCGGTACTTGCATCTGATTTAAAAGTTTATTATCATTTATGAATGTATATATTCTTTTATAAAAGTTCGAAGTTTACAGAACAGTTGTGTGTTGTTTTGTTTTTAGGGAGCAGCTTCGACAAGAATGGGAGGAGAGACAAGAGAAGATGAAAAACGAGGAGATAGACATCACATACAGTTACTGGGATGGATCCGGCCATAGACGACAGGCACGCATGAAAAAAGGCAATAGCATTCAGCAGTTCCTACAGAAGTGTCTGGAGAGTCTGCGGAGAGAGTTTAATGACCTTAAGGTTGTGTCCGTCGACCAGATGATGTATGTGAAGGAGGACTTGATTATTCCACACCACTACACATTTTACGATTTTATTGTCACCAAGGCACGTGGGAAAAGTGGCCCTTTGTTTAGTTTCGACGTTCATGATGACGTGAGGATAATTAATGATGCCTCAGTGGAGAAAGATGAATCCCATGCGGGGAAGGTTTGTCTCAGAGCATGGTACGAACGAAATAAGCACATCTTTCCTGCAAGTAGGTGGGAACCATATGATCCAGAGAAGAAATGGGATGAGTACACTGTGTCTGACAAAAACGCTGCTAAAATTACTGTCAAGTAATTGCTTATGTGTCCATATCTTTTAGAAATTAATGAGGTATTGTTTACACACAACAATACATGTGACAGTCCAAGACTGAAGATAGGCAGGCATTTGTGAACATGAGGAATTCTAAATTCTAAGCCATATTTTTCACTCGTAATGTACAAAAGCTTAAACTAAACTACATGTCATTGGATGATTCTTGTGAACTTTTTGTTTGTCAAGGCAGACTTTAAGATTGATACTTTTCTTTCAAGAAAATGTACTGGACAAATAGCATGCTTGTTGTCCTTTGCAATTAAAAAAAAATGTTGAGAATTGCATATATCTTGGTGCTTAAAATGTATGCACAGACCCAGTACATTCAATATAGATTAATGTGTAAACTGTCATCATTTAGTACTTGGCTCATAGTACTGAAGTGTTTAAATGTTGGTAATTAGTAAGTTATAATATTGTAACTTTTTATATGATTGCTGTAGCATTCAAATAAAATCTATGAATTAATGCCTTAGATTCGATAAATTCCGGGCAAAAATAATGAAACAATAAGGAACAAAGAAAGCTTAAGACCAGAAGAAACAGAGAAGTAATATTGCTTAGTGGAATATACATTGTTTTTATTATCTCTCAGTCTCTCTATGTAGATGAATTAAGAAGTACTTTTGAATGGGAAAAAAATTATGAATAGAAAACAGTCCCCCTCTTCATAGGTACAGGTTTTCCTCAGACCTGGGGTTGAAGTTTTCACTTAGAGGATTAAAAAAACCCAGTAGAATTCTCAGGATTAATGGAGATGTTGGTTCTAATTGGTAATAACAAAGATACCATATTTTAACGATATACGATCCGGAATTAGGTTCCCGTACTGTTCAGATATTTACCTGTGAATTGCACTTCCGGTTTGATTTTATACATGGAAAAGATGCTGCAGTTTTGTAAGTTGCTGTTTGAATCGTACATTATAGAGAGTGACAGTGCATCGTTTGCATTTCTAGCAACACATTTTAAGTACAGGAATAAGTTTAGATCGATTTCTTATGCATGATTTTGATAATTTTATTTCAGAAACCAATAGAAGTCATGTCTGCGATGAAAAGATGTTTTCTCCTTGTATAAAATACACCGTTGTAGGCCAGTTAGCATCTTTTAATACTAAGCTGATTCAGAGGTAACTATATAACCTGGTGATAATCATAACAATTTTTTTAAAAATTGAAGAATACCAGAGTTACTTAATTGTGTATGTAGAAGAATTGCAATAGCAACAGCAATTAAGGTGTCTATCTCCTGTAACAAGATATTCATGCAGCTTATTTTACTTATTAGATACTCAATATTTATAAATTTAGCAAAAATAGTCCCAATATTCTCTGGTACATGTATATTCTTTTTGATCATAATAGGAAAAAATAATGTTGAACAATTGCATATGGAGCACTGCACCTTGATCAAATTTCACATAGCATTTAAAAAAAATCAATTAAAAGCATGAAAGTTATACTAGTATGAATTAACTGATATGAAACTGGATATACTTGACACATTATTCAATCAGCATAATAGATTTTGAACAAATTAACCCTTATGGAAGAAGATCCATGAGGAGCTGAATAAAGATAAACTTTATATGAGACTTTAAAGATGTGATTTAGAACGAACAGCATCAAATGATTTAAAAAATATCTGTCATTGTCAATCTAAATGAGGAAAAAATTTAATGTGAGCTTTTAAAATCATTTACTGTGCAGTTATGTGCCTCCATATTATAGATAAGGATGATAATGGAAAGGTAATTGACATGGAATACATGTACGTACAAATATGTTTGTGCACATTTTTATGAGTCAGACGTTAGCATGTTAGTAATGTTGAAATATTCATGTTAAGGACACACGAGACGTTCCTCAATTTTATATAATTTTCCTTGATATTTTATTTCTTATTTACTAACATTTAAACCTGTCAAACCAAAAATTCAGGGTACATTACCAGACTCTTTTCGGAGCTTCAGTATACTGTAGAATATTTTCTTAAAATAGCAGGCAAAATGCATTTGAATGCTTATAAATAAAGCCACACTATAAATTTTCAATTGAACACTTTTTATCTAAATAAAAAAAGAATCATATAACATAAAAATATAATTATAAAATTACTAAGAGGAAATTTTCACATTGTGAAGGTAGGAAAAAATAGAAAAAATGGAAGATAGGTCGTGTCTGACCTTAAAGGGGCATGGTCACGATTTTGGTAAAAAAATATTTTCCGATTTTAATGTTTAGTACTATCCTTCAAAAAGGCATTTTAAAAAGGCAACCGAAATTTGAGTGTCATTTGTTGAGTTATAAGCGAATTACAATCTTTGCAATGTAAACAAAGCGTTTGTTTACATTTTGAAGGTTGAAGTAAAAATTTCAGTTTTAAATATAAAACGAATGTGTTAAACGTTAGGAACTGTTTATCTATGCTTAAAATAGATAATAATTTAGATAATTAAGCTAGAAAAAGATTTTTTACTGGTATATTGAACCTATGTAAACAAAAACAGGGCACGAGCCTTGTTTACATGACAAAGAATTGTGAGCCCTGTATCTTGCTTACAACTCTTTAAATGACTCTCAAATTTTAATTGATCATTAGAAATGCATGTCTAAAACATTGTAAATAATAAAAACAGAAAAATAGAATTTGACCAAAATCGTGACCATGCCCCTTTAATTGCCTCGTGATTACTGGTACTGTACATAACATGCTCTAAGTTATCAACAAAATTTATCATAATTCACAAAATTTTGGAAAAAATCTTTTAAGTACTGAATGTTTGAATATGTTTGAATTTGTGTCATCAAATATTTTTGAAATATAAAAGTTTATCAGCCTAATTTTTACCACAGAAATTAATTTGAATTTCCTTCATAATACTCTGAAAATAACAATGTATTCTTAATTTATTTCCTGATCAACAGTCACAAATTTTACTTAGAAAACCCCCATCTTCATCCCTCTTTAAGGTTTGTGGCCGAGAGTGATTAAAAGAATTTCTGAGGCATACAATTTCAAAGTTGGTGGAAAAATATGTAAATATTTTCATGGTATAAATTTTTGGATATGCTGAATAAGAGATATTCAAAAGTTCAAAAACAAGCAAACTGTTTGAGACAAGCAAGTACATGTAGGCATGATTAATATGCAAAGGTTGCTTTTTTTCAGGTGCAATGTTTACACTTCATCTCAGACATATTATGATGTGTTAGAAATAGGTAGACAAGCAGACAAAAAAGAAATAAAAAAGGCTTATATAAAATTGTGCAGAAAAGTAAGTATTGAAAGAGAAATAAATGAAGTTTTCTTAATACATGTATTAGCTTACTAACATTTCCTACTCCTTTCTCCTTCTAATCCAGATTTTAATATGGTGACCATGATCTTAATGTGGACTTGAAATTTTGTTATATATAGTTGCATCCTGATGCCAATCCAGGCGATTCTAAAGCTCAGCAGAAGTTTGTTCGTCTTCAGGAGGCTTACAGCACACTGAGTGATCCAAGAGAGAAAGCACGATATGATGTCCAAATGTACAGAGACATTCAGGAAAGGGCCAAAACCAAGCATAAGCAAAATAATTATTCCACTACGTAAGTCAACTACCGAGTATTAAAGCAAAATTAAAAATAATGGCTACCTTTGTAAATTAATTTACCTGTCTTCCCTGAAAGAAAACACCCATTGGAATTGTAATTTTAGTGCATAATACCTGTGTTTTCTTTAATCTTTAATAATACTATATGGGTGTGTGTTTTTTCGCTTTTTATTACCAATTCATCTCAGGACACACACCACAGAGCATCTGTCTGAACAGGAGACAATTCAGAGGTATTACAGACAGCATCAGGAGCAGTATGAGGAGTGGCTCCGGAAAACCAGACAGCAAGCGGACAACAGACATCAACAACAGCATCAGCACAATCCGAATGACTGGTCCGGTTGGGAAAACCCCAATCCAGATGACCCATTTTATGAGGTCAAGAGCAAGATTGGAAAATTTCTGAACAGAGTGTCTTATGCTGACTTGTTCCTTCTGACTGCTTTTGGGAAAATGATAGCTCTGTTCCTAATGATGATCATATTGTACTCACATTTCAAGGGTCATTGACCCCTATGTACATTTTGGCCAGTGGGCTTTCATTTGAGTAATGAGTGTTTTATGAATTTTCAACTAAATTATTATATTATCTGGAAATATAAATTGTTTTAAACTATAATGTTGTTGATATCTGAGTGACAAATATCAATTTTGATTATTTATTATGTTGCTGATGATTGATCAAAGGAGCTTTCAATTGTTTATATATGTAAACAATAATTTGTTATTTAATAAAATCTTATGAGATGTTTTTTCACATATTTCTTAATTTGAGCCATTTCACTTTAGGATATATTATTAATTACAGTGATTCGATGATTTGTTTTTAAGTTGAAGTACAAAAGTCTCAAAAATACTTATGACTTTTGGTCTCTGGAAAAACTTTAAAAGACTGTACTTGAAGACTGCCTCTGGACAATATTATAATGGTTGGGTATGATTTTTATATAGAATGATAGTTTTATGTCACATATATGTCATAAAAGGACGATTTATGAAGAAAGATAAAGAACTGAAGGTCTATAACGTTTGGTGTGTGTGTGTGTGTGTGTTGGGGGGGGGGGGGGTGATGTTGAAATGCATACGAGCAGAGACATAAATACCATGTCTCTGATGCGAGTCACATGTGTAACAGTTAATTATCTCTATATTCATTGCAAATATTTAAAATTTTAACTCGAGATTTCAAGAAGTTTTGCTTCTCTTCAGCTTTAGCTCCAAATCGACGCACATTTCTCTATATAATCCGGTTAACTAGTCAGTCTTGGTTTGTTTGGTTTTAATATTACTTGTCCTATTGTCACTTCTGGTTGTGAGGTTAACCTGAAGGTAATAATTTGGCTGCGTTTTATGTTTATATAATAACAAAATTAAGGTACATGCCATAGATGATCAAACAATCTGATATATTTAATTATCTAATTGATATGTAAACGGTGTGGTTGTCGGACCGATCACAGGGGCTTGTGTAGAAAAAAAATGTTATAAAGTGGGTACATCGGAGGAAACGTTAGTTTTCCTCCGAGTAGAAAGAATAATCTTACCGAGACCAGGTTACGTATTTTAAGGATTGAAATTCTATCTTTCCTCCAAGGTACCCACTTTTTAACAATGTTTTTTTCTTGTACACAAGCCCCTGTGGACCATGTTGGCTCGATCGCAGATGTCTTTGGCTTTAACTAAGACAGTGCCGTTTGATTTAGTACTATTTATGTAGCACATTTGGGCAATTTTTAAATAAAAATACAGATGCATGTGAAAGAAGTAAGATTGAAATCTTTGAAAGAGAAAATATCAAAAATATCTCCATTGACACGTTATAATTTTTCAATTGTGCCAAAAAATTTAGAGGAACGAAAACGAAAAAAAATGTTACTGGTATATATTTACATCTACCAAGTGTGATTCCCAATGCCTCTTACGGAAACTTATAGTGAATTCATAGGTCTATAGCCAGACTGAAATATACACGCCCTGTTTATCGATTGGTCTTAACCTACAGCGACCTAAGTAAAATAACGGACTGCACGAAATAATCATGATGTCAAACTCAAAGTCTCACAGGAGACGATTTGGCTGTTTCTTTTAGCTAATGTACTTGTGTGCATTAACAGTAATTTAGTGAATTTTACTTACCTTTTATAATCAATTTATTAAATAGTTAAAACAAAGATGTAAATATAAACAATGAAATGCTTTCGTTGATGATTCAATCATGCGGGTTATAAAGATAGCCTTCATTGCAGAAACAATTAATTTATATAACCCGCTATAACGCGTTATGTATGATACTGGCATTAGGAGTAGATAATGTACATGTATTTTCATTTGCATATATTAGCTAGTAGCGAGTATTTGTTTTACAGAGATATTAATAGCAAACAGCTTTACACCATTCTTAATGCATCAGTGGCTGGAGTTATTGACATTTAAATTATTCATTATCAAAATTGTTATATTTATTTTAGGCCAACAGAGATGCTGAATTAAGTTATGAATCAATTGTCATGTTGCACAAAGAGGCTTCTGCATTCTATTCCAATTTCATCATGTAGAATATTGGCTATAAGGTAAAATTTAATGCTATTTTGTATTTGATCTCAGTTCTACATACAACTTCAAAAAGATGCATGAAAGACGTTCTTTGCAGGCAAAACTCATCTGCCCAACATTGGAAAACAAATTATGAAACACTGGGGGTTCCAAGCACGGCCAGTGAAAAAGAGATCAAAGCTGCGTACATAGAATTATGTAAAAAGGTATGGACACCAAAGAGAGTTCATAAGCATCTGGTTTTATTAGCTCACCTGAGCTGAAAGCTCAAGTGAGCTATTCTGATCACATTTTGTCTGTCGTCCGTCTGTCTGTCTGTCCATAAACTTTTCACATTTTCAACATCTTCTCAAGAACTACTGGGCCAATTTCAACCAAACTTGGCACAAATCATCCTTAGGCAAAGGGGATTCAAAGTTGTGAAAATTAAGGACCACACTCGTTTTCAAGGGGAGATAATTAGAAATTAATGAAAAATTTCGAGAAATTTTCAGAAATCTTCTTCTCAAGAACCAGAAAGCCAGGAAAGCTGAAACTTGTGTGGAAGCATTCTCAGGTAGTGTAGATTCAAAGTTGTGAAATTCATGACATCCGGATGTAGGGTGGGGCCACAATGGGGGGTCGAAGTTTTACATAGGAATATATAGAGTAAATCTTTAAAAATCTTCTTCTCAGAAACTAATCAGCCAGGAAAGCTGAAACTCGTGTGGAAGCATCCTCAGGTAGTGTAGATTCAAAGTTGCGAAAATCATGATCCCTGGGGGTAGGGTGGGGCCACAATGGGGGGTCGAAGTTTTACATAGGAATATATAGAGTAAATCTTTGAAAATCCTCTTCTCAAAAACTAATCAGCCAGGAAAGCTGAAACTTGTGTGGAAGTATCCTCAGGTAGTGTAGATTCAAAGTTGTGAAAATCATGATCCCTGGGGGTAGGGTGGGGCACAATGGGGGGTCGAAGTTATACATAGGAAGTTGTGAAAATCATGACCCCCAGGGGTAGGGTGAGGCCACAATTGGGGGGGGTGTTAAAGTTTTACAAAGGAATATATAGAGTAAATCTTTGAAAATCCTCTTCTCAAAAACTACGCGGCTATGTTAAGGCTGCCCGATTAATTTCACAGCGATATTTAGAAAGTCACTTGTCTGTACTTCATAAGATATGACGTCATAGTTAACTTTGACGTCATGATCTGCATTCCTTTCTATCGTTCTTAGGGAATGTATCGTAACGTAATAAGTGATATTCATTGTGCATAATAAAACCGCTTCATTCCTTTACATAGACACTGTTGTAAATACTAGGGATACTAAATTCAATATCACCGATATGGAGTATAAAAAAATCAACAGTTTTAAAGCTTCGTAATAGGTAAATAACTATTCATAAACTAATGGTTTTGAGACTCCCCCTGCTACGTGTAATCTAATGAATGGTGATATGTATGTGCATATAAAAAACGGCTTTGCACAAATGAAAGATAATAACAATCTAAGTATATTTTACGTGAAATCGGGAGAGAAAATAAGTACCACTGTGAATCTTGCTGGGGGAAACCTACCGATTGACCCGATTTTGAGTAAATCGAGCCTAAAAGGTAAAAATGTGCCTAATTTCGATGGCGGTGCGAAATGTTTTGACAATATTTCAAATAAACGAAATATTTATATGAACCCCCAGCAAGAAGTGCAAAATACATTACTTATCAAAGGATTTTTAGCTCACCTGAGCCAAAGGCTCAAGTGAGCTTTTCTGATCACAATTTGTCCGTTGTCTGTCGTTGTCGTTGTCGTCGTCGTCGTTGTTAACTTTTCACATTTTCATCTTCTTCTCAAGAACCACTGGACAGATTTCAACCAAATTTGGCACAAAGCGCACTAGGTGAAGGGGATTCAAGTTTGTTCAAATGAAGTGCCATGCCCTTTTTATAGGGGAGATAATTGAGAATTATTAAAAATTTGTTGGTATTTTTCAAAAATCTTCTTCTCAATAACTATTCAGCCGGAAAAGCTTAAACTTGTGTGGAGGCATCCTCAGGTAGTGTAGATTCACGTTTGTTCAAATCATGGTCCCCGGGGGTAGGGAGGGGCCACAAGAGGGGGATCAAGTTTAACATAGGAATATATAGAGAAAATCTTTAAAAATCTTCTTCTCAAAAACTATTAGGCCAGGAAAGCTCAACTTTGAGTGGGAGCATCCTCAGGTAGTGTAGATTCAAGTTTGTTTAAATCATGGTTCCCAGGCGTAGGGTGTGGCCACAATTGGGGGATCAAGTTGTACATAGGAATATATGGAGAAAATCTTTAAAAATCTTCTTCTCAAAAACTATTAGGCCAGAAAAGCTCAAATTTAAATGGAAGCATCCTCAGGAAGTGTAGATTCAAAATTGTTCAAATCATGATCCCAGGGGGTAGGGTGGGGCCACAATTGGGAGATCAAGTTTTACATAGGAATATATAGAGAAAATCTTTAAAAATCTTCTTCTCAAAAACTATTAGGCCAGGAAAGCTCAACTTTGAGTGGAAGCATCCTCAGGTAGTGTAGATTCAAGTTTGTTTAAATCATGGTCCCCGGGGGTATGGTGGGGCCACAATAGGGGGATCGTGTTTTAAATAGGAATATATAGAGAAATCTTTAAAAATCCTCTTCTCAAAAACTATGTGGCCCGAAAAGCTCAACTTTGAGTGGAAGCATCCTCAGGTAGTGTAGATTCAAGTTTGTTTAAATCATGGTCCCCGGGGGTAGGGTGGGGCCACAATAGGGGGATCGTGTTTTAAATAGGAATATATAGAGAAAATCTTTAAAAATCCTCTTCTCAAAAACTATTTGGCCAGAAAAGCTCAAATTAAAATGGAAGCATCCTCAGGTAGTGTAGATTTAAGTCTGTTCAAATCATGATTCACAGGGAGTAGGATGGTGCCACAATTGGGGGATCAAGTTTTACGTAGGAATAAAGATAGAGAAAATCTTTAAAAATCTTATTCTCAAAATCTATTAGGCCAGATAAGCGAAAATTAAAATGGAAGCATCCTCAGGTAGTGTAGATTCACGTTTCTTTAAATCATAGTCCCCGGGGGTAGGGTGGGGCCACAATTGGGGGATCAATTTTTACATAAGAGTATATCGAGAAAATCTTTTAAAAAATTTCTTTTAATAACTATTTTGCCAAGAAATCTCAAATTGGTGTGTAACCATCCTCAGATAATGTAGAATCAAGTTTGTTCAAATCATGGTCCCTGGGGGTAGGGCGGGGCCACAATGGGGGATACATTCTTATATATAGAGAAAATCTTTAAAAGTCTTCTTCTCAAAAGTATTAGGCCAGGAAAGCTCAAATTTGAGTGGAGGCATCCCCAGATCATATAGATTCAAGTTTGTTTAAATAATAGTCCAGGGGTAGGGTGAGGCCACAATGGGGGATGAAATTTTACATAGGAATATATAGAGAAAATCATTCAAAATCTTCTTTTTAAAGACTATTTGGCCAGAAAAGCTTAAACTTGTGGAGAGGTATCCTCGGGTAGTGTAAATTCAAGTTTGCAAAATCACAGTCCCTAGTGGTAGGGCGGGACCGTGATGGCGGTTTGAATTTTTACATAGGAATATATAGAGAAAATCTTTAAAAATATTCTGGGAAAGTTTTTTGGTCCAAAACTCAGTACTTAGTGTGAAAGCACAGGTTTTGAGATTAAAGGTAGATTTAAGTTTGATGAAACCATGATTCCCTAGAGAATAGTGGGGCCATGAAATGGGGGGGGGGGGGGGTATATAGGAATAGAGAAAAACCTTAGAGGTACAACAACAAAAGGGGCTTAGTATTTACCAAAAAATAAGAGGTGGATAAAAATTGGCAGATTTTCAGTTTTTTTTAGCAAGATCTACTGTACTCAGTTGTCATGATATTTTGATACTGTAATGCTAATTTGATCAGAATTAAGGCAATTGTTGCTCAGGTGAGCGATGTGGCCCCTGGGCCTCTTGTTCATAAAAATATTTTTGATTTAATGTCATTATTCACTTGTGCCGATGCGATTTTTATAGATTATTTACCGTGTTAGAATACACTCGTCACGTGCTTAAGAAAAATATATGACGTCACAAAAATACATCAAATATAGTGTTGGATGCCACTGTTAACTTATGTAATAAAAGTTTAAAGAAACTCACTCGGTTAAAGCATTTTTCGATAATTAAAATAGTATCATTTTTCGATATATATTTAGCTTCGGACAGCCTTAACATAGCCGCATAATCAGCCAGGAAAGCTGAAACTTGTGTGGAAGTATCCTTAGGTAGTGTAGATTCAAAGTTGTGAAAATCATGACCCCCGGGGGTAGGATGGGGCCACAATGGGGTGGTCGAAGTTTTACAAAGGAATATATAGAGTAAATCTTTAAAAATCTTCTTCTCAGAAACTAATCAGCCAGGAAAGCTGAAACTTGTGTGGAAGCATCCTGAGGTAGTGTAGATTTAAAGTTGTGAAAATCATGACCCCCAGGGGTAGGGTGGGGCCACAATGGGGTAGTCGAAGTTTTACATAGGAATATATAGAGTAAATCTTTAAAAATCTTCTTCTCAGAAACTAATCAGCCAGGAAAGCTGAAACTTATGTGGAAGCATCCTCAGGTAGTGTAGATTCAAAGTTGTGAAAATCATGATCCCTGGGGGTAGGGTGGGGCACAATGGAGGGTCGAAGTTTTACATAGGAATATATAGAGTAAATCTTTAAAATTCTTCTTCTCAGAAACTAATCAGCCAGGAAAGCTGAAACTTGTGTGGAAGCATCCTCAGGCAGTGTAGATTCAAAGTTGTGAAACTCATGACCCCCAGGGGTAGGGTGGGGCCACAATGGGGGGTCAAAGTTTTACATAGGAATATATAGAGTAAATCTTTGAAAATCTTCTTCTCAGAAAATAATCAGCCAGGAAAGCTGAAACTCTTGTGGAAGTATCCTCAGGCATTGTAGATTCAAAGTTGTGAAATTCATGATCCCTGGGGGTAGAGTGAGGCACAATGGGGGGTCGAAGTTGTACATAGGAATATATAGAGTAAATATTTAAAAATCTTCTTCTCAGAAACTAAACAGCCAGGAAAGCTGAAACTTGTGTTGAAGTATCCTTAGGTAGTGTAGATTCAAAGTTGTGAAAACATGATCCATTGGGGTAGGGTGAGGCCACATTGGGGGGGGGGGTGTTAAAGTTTTACAAAGGGATATATAGAGTAAATATTTTAAAAATCTTCTTCTCAGAAACTAATCAGCCAGATGATTCTTTATAATTGTTAAGACTTTGGCTCCAGGACAATTCTTCGGCCTCACAAGAAGGTTCAGAGTTTGATGTAGCTTAATATCCCATATTTAAACAATTGTAAAGGATCTTTTTGAGGACTGCAATACTCAACATCCTGTTAGAAAAGGGACTAATAATAATAAACATAAGAATATCCAGGGGGGAAAATGGATTTTATTTTTTACAGGATCTACATGTATTATTGTACCTCAGGTGAGCGATGTGGCCCATGGGCCTCTTGTTTAATTAAAATGGTTTGATGCCATGAAATTCTGTAGATTTTCTATTTAACATGTCAGTACTAGTACTTTATTTTGGGATTCCATCAGTTTGTGTCAAGCACTAAACTTTCAGTATAATTTGATATAAAATGTAGTTCAAAACAGTCAGAAAAATAAAATCTGTAAGGGTTGCTTGTTGCAATTTAACGCGATACATTGTATTCATGCATTGCTTGCATTTAATTTAGAGTCTACAGTATTAGTGAACTACAGTCAAACTTTGTTATCTTGAACTAGATTGGACTGTTTCAAAACTTTGAGATATCTGAGTATTCAAGATATCGAGGGTAAAATATTTAAGAAAATAAGTGGTTTGGACTTACAAATCACTTTGACATATCCATTTTATTCGAGATATTGGTGTTCAAGATATTAAAGATCAACTGTAAATGATTCCACAGTGTTTGCATTTTGTAAATTACTTATTACCATATTGATGCTGTAAAAACTTTTATATTTTTAATTTCATGTACCGGTACATGTATTTAAAGATAACAAATTGTATCATATCTTTCTTTTACCAGTACCATCCTGATGCTAATCCAAATGATCCACAAGCTCAACAAAAATTTGTTGAACTTCAAAAAGCCTATGAAATACTGAGTGAAGAAAAGACTCTGTAAGTTTGATGGTTTTAAAGAAATGTAATAACAGACAGGTATAGAGAGAATGACCATGAATTGCAAAAGCTTTTTATTAAACATGTGTTAGATTTAAAAAATGTAAAGATTTGAGTTTTTATTAAACATGTGTTAAAAATGTAAAGATTTGAGTATGGTGGGAAACAAATGAAGCTACAAACTTTGGTTGTCAATTAAATCATCATTCTTGAAAACAACAATTTTCAAATTGACAGTAAGATATATACCAGTACAAACACCACTAGAACATACCGGTATCTTTTATCAAAGACATCATTTTACCATAAAGTTTTAATTTTAATTGTATAGAAATATGCCATGCTAGTTTAGTTTGAGATACATGTATTAAATTATGAATATTTGCAAATGAAAAAATTTATTCAGAAAGGATTCACCAGCCGGAGTAACCATGGACGAAATAATTAAAGAATGCCGCCAGCAAGTAACGGCAGAGAAATTAAAGGCAAGAAAGGAGAGGGAGGAGCGTGAACGTGATATTGAATACACTCCCAACCATGAAAGAAATCTGTGGATCGGGCCAATTATCTTTTTCGCTGGAATCATCATCCTTGGTATTTTGTATTGTTGTACTGCTGATATATTTACATCTTATACTGGCCCCTAATTTCTTCATCAGTAGACATTCTTGTTATATTCATATATAGTACAAATTTATTTAAAGAGACTGGAAATTTTAGATGGAATGATTATGTATCACGACATTCTCATAATTTGACAATTGAACTTTTTTAAAGAGAATTTTTAGGTTGGTATCATCAACATGTGCAACAATAAATGTGAGATTTACTGTAAAACCAACTTTTATTTGGGACAACTTTATTTCGTGATTTACCAGATGGGGCGACTTATTTTTCAACCAAGGTGTATATTTGTGGAAAATGAAATGCAGTGGTTTGCAGAGATGAATATTTGCAATGATGAGGCTCTTGGTACTCGCAAAAATTTCTCGTAGGGAATAAAAGTTGGTTTACAGCAACTGAACCAGCATTATTTCACAATCTCTGGAATGAACTTTATTTTATTTTCAGAAGGCAGACCTTAGTATCACGCAAGGTAAGGACATTTTCCATGTATAAAATATCACAGATTTAAGTAGAAAGTAATTCATTAACCTACATGTAGGTGCTCCACATCTAAACCAGTACTAGTTTGTTATAAAATTTGTCTAGTGCTCCTATACTTTTAAATCATCAATACCTTCAGTTTTAGTCAATTTATTTCCCATGACCTTGGCTATTGAAAATCAACTTTTGATCTGCGTGTCTAACATATTTCAAGACAAAAACCCTATTATCATCATTTGAATGATGACAAAAAAATGGCCGGGTAAAGTCTTATGAATGTTTAGATGTAGTCAGGCCTTGGGGTATTCTTTAGGCTATATTTACGGTATCTCTTTGAAAAGGAAAACTGTATGGTATATAAAAGATGAAAAATAATAGAACATGATATACGATACTAAAATATAAAAGCCAAACATAGAGAGTTCTACTAATTACTACTTTATATACATTTAGCTTAAAAAATTAGATATTCTTACTGTCGATTTCTTAGCACATAGGGGTGCTAAGTATATACTATATACATGTATTTTTGTTTAGTGAGTACTGATGTAGAGATAGTTTAGAAGTACAGTATAATCTTTTTGGGGGTCTTTAACTAGATACACATACATTTATATACAGAGAATCTGATTGATTGCATCACATGTTATTTTACTTTCTTATTTCATGAGACAACAATGGTGAATATTTTATATTAATATTTTATTTATCCGCTTCCAATGTCCGAACGTCACTGTTACTTCTGGTAGTCAATGGATGGTAACAAAATCTCCTAAGCTGTGAAGAAATGATGGAAAAGAACATCTATCCAGATAGCTTATTGTAAGGTTCATTCAAACGAGAGGCCTCTCGGTGCTCACAATGAGATAGCGTCTAGTTATTATAATTTTCTTGTCTCAATTTCTCAAACACGTTTTATATAGATGAATTTTCGATTTCAATGAAATTTTCAGATCTTACTCTTGACAAAATTTGTGAGAAATAACACGTTGTTTTTTTTGTTAGTCATTACTTCTGGCTATGGGATATCATACATGTTAACCTCCAGTGATGAAAACTATGTAGATTAAGTACTCCAAAGCGGTAGCATAGTGCGCTGTCTTTTTCGCGTATATTTTAAAATATATTTTTATATGCTACATGTATATATGTAGAAAGGGTTTCTGATTAGTTATAAAGAAATTCAACTAAAATATATAACTAAAATTTATCAATAACAACACATGCAAAAAAAGAGACTGAAACAATTGCTATTCGAAGTGAAGGAAGAACTATTAGTAAATCGTATATCCTTTTTTTTATAATCAAAAACGATGCTTCAAAGCTTATCACAATTCACGCAGTGTTGAAATAAAGTGCAAGTCAAGATACTGCTATTGCCAAGTTAAAAGATATACATGTATGAAATCATCGTTAAAGCCACGTGTGGGATAGCAAAGCTTATTTTTCCTTAAAGATTTCATGTTTTGCTTGTTCACAACTTTTCTCAAAAGTATCAAATATACAACTTAAAAATGTTCACTGACGGTAGACAGTTTTTCGGTCGCAGTGCCCTCTGCATATCTGAACATCCGCCGTCACCAGGTCGTCGCCACATATAACGTCATTTTTTCAACTATTTTTATTTTTTCATTTTTTCAATAGAGATTTTTTAATAGATAAAGAATTATGAAATTTGTTTTAAAATCGATCCACACATTCTCGAGATATTGGGCTCCAAAGGACTGCCCTGAAGCGAGTTCCCGTTGTGTATTTTGATAGAGTGGTGGACTTGTGCCTGGGTTCGAAAATCGACTGCCGAATGTTTTTTCTTCCTGTATTGTGTTTCGCTTTTTGAATTTTTTAAATGATGGATTTTACTGATTCCCGTTTTAATTTTATGAAACATCACAATAACAGAACCTTTTTCATGCGCGGATCCAGAAAATTTTTCCAGGGGGGTCCGAAGGATAATTGTGTTTGCCAGGGGGGGTCCGAGGCATATTTAATAAATTTAATAAATTTTCATTTTCCAGGGGGGGTCGGGACCTTCCCGACCCCCCTCTAGATCCGCGCATGTTTTTTCAGTATAAATACCGGTCTATTGAAATCCTTCGAAAGGGTTTTAGTTAGAAGGGTTAAATTGAATCTAAAGAAGTGGTATTATAAAGAAATGATAGAAAAGAACAAGCGTCCAGATAAGATAGCCTTTTTAAAAGTGCATTTGAACGGAAGACATCTCGTTAATCGCAACAAGATCGCTGCTGTTTTTCAGAAAACGATTAATATATTGTTTAAATTATGCTTGCCCCAAGAGGGCCTAGAATTGGCGAATAAACTTGAAATATGTTATGTTTTCAGGTACTCACCTTACCTCATTATTGGTGAAGAGAATCAATGTGGGAGAAATTATCAGAGATGATGTATTCAAATGTCAATTAATGGATTTTAAAAGAGCAAACTGTGAACTCATAAGGTTGACAGGTTCTTTGTGTGGACTGACACTATGATTTTAACGTACAATGACTGAACTGTTACTGTAATAAAATTGTAATAAAATTGTTTTTGAAAATATCCACAGCTTTTGCTTATGCTTTAAATGAAATCGGACACAAATTTCTAAATACGCCTACATATACCTCTTGATTTGTTATAAACTTAGCAACGATAAGGAAATCTTCCGAACACATTCGCATACAGTGGTGTATATGGCGGTATGTAATTGTTATAGCATACTTTTCTACTGGTTTGCTTCAGTTTTAAAATGGGGAAGGCTCACTGCACTTTTTCGTTTTATGAAAAAAGAAGTTGCATATTAGGAGAAAAATGTAACTCATCTTACTTTTTACAATCAGTTTATTAATTTGTTAAAAGGAAGGCGTAAATATGAACAATAAGTGCTTTCTTTTATTATCCATTCGGGTTATGAAGGTAGCGATCATTGCAGAAAAAATAATATGTAACCCGCTAACGCGCGTTATGTATTATTTCTGCAATGTTGACATCTTCACATCCAGCATGAATTATAATTACCAAAGAAAGCATTTTATTGTTTGCATGTACCTACTATTTTTTGTTCTAATTACATGTACTATTTTATTATGATATACAATATACTACTATATAACTTCAATCCCAAAATGATTCTTATCAATGATTCCTGCAAATTGCAATCTTTATATGCCCAATTTCTTTGGATAAATGATGCATCTTGTGATAATGATGCTCTTCAAAGGCTTTACATTGAAGTTTTATATTTTTAGGCACATGTACATGTAATATACATTTATGTAGCCTACATTTATTTCTCAAAGTAAAGCATATTTTTGAATGTTCGATCAGTTTATGTAAATAGGCGCCTCTGTAAATGCGTTTTAGGACCACAATGTGAACTAATTAATGTAAACTGATTGTGCTATCTTGTATATTATATATAACTCTGTCCCAAGATATTTTGGATTCACGTTTGGCTTAAGTGCTTGATATTTATAAATACCTCAGGATTCAAACGATGTTCATTCAAAAGTATGAAAAATTTCCAAGATTTCTCTGTCAAAACGCCACTGTTAGCTTATCTGGTTTCAATACAATGCTAAAAAATGTGATGTCTACTGAGATTTTGCATTGCAGCAAGCCCGGATGATAACGTTGAAATATTGCGCGATGTATTCCGAGTGTATTCCGAATGGAGAAAAGATGTAAACATTCCCCATTATAAATCTCCGTAAGGAATCTGTTTTCGTTCCTGCGAATTTTTCCGAGTGAAAGATGATAATGTGTCAATGAAATTATCTTGGAAAATATCCCTTGCAACTATTTTAATTGCACTTCTTTCACAGGTAAGTGTATTTCTATAAAAAATCGTCCAAATGTGCAGCATAAATATCTTGGGACAGACTGTTTCCTATAGGCATCGGAACCGGGGGGGGGGGGGGGGGGGGGCTTGGGCTTAGAACCCCCGCCCCCCATACCACCACCCCGATTATTTTGCAAAGTTACATGTAGGCATAACCATAAGCCTTTATTTGCTTCCGACGCCACTGAGTTTTACAAGAAAAATTGTCATATTCCGGAAAACCCGTCCGTCTTGTTTGCTTGGTTTTACATTTACTCTTTCGATTATCTTTTCTGGTTATGAGGTTGACCTTAAGGTTTGTGACATTTTTGTTTACGTAAAAGCAAAATAAGCCTTAACATTCATTAGTTAGTAAAACAATCTGACAGAATATTAATATTCATATTTTGAACGCTTTGATACCGAGATCGATATTGGGTTGTGATTATTGTCTTTTGAGAAGTGGACAGGCATAGCCTACATCCACTTCTCTTCGCAAGCCCTAATATTTTTATTCTGGAAATCGTGTAAATGTCGGAACCGAAGACGGATTACGCTTCGACCCATGTTTCGACTCCAGTTTCCCTGAATTTTCATAACAGACCTATCATTTCTACATTTTAAACATTATTGCATCCATGTATTATAAAAAAATCAACACTAACCCCTTGTCAAGTCATTTTCCCAACTTCTACATCCCGGGTTTAAATTATAAGACCTCTCGCTATAGGTAGTTTAAAAAGTAGAAAAATTATAGTCGAAAAAACCGGAAAATATTGTTCGGATTGTAATAACAGATTGGCTTTGGTTGGACAGGTGTCCGCAATTTTAGGTAGAGGGTTTCATGAATATCATAACAGTGCATTCATGATATTTACCAGAAACCCTGCAATGGATGGAGAGAACACGGTTTTCTCTGATTAAATCCATTATTCACTATAGTCTGTCCCAAAATATTTATGCAGCACATTTGGATGATTTTTAATAAAAATACACATACCTGTGAAAGAAGTGCAATTGAAATAGTTGAAAGGGATAATTTCCAAGATAATTTCATTGACACATATTTATCATCTTTCACAGGAACAAAAACAGATTCCTTACCAGGGGTTCAAATTTTTTTTTGGTGATGGTCAAGTCCAGGACTTAAAGAGTAAATTTTAGGCAAGTCCGAGGAAGAAATTCCCAAGTCCACATTGTCAAGATTGATAGATAAAATTATATCGACCTAAATATCACTAAAACTAATGTTATAATTTATTTTAATTTGTTGCAATGAATAAAAACTATATGTTTGAAATTAAGTTTTATTTTATTCATTTTATCATTGTATTAAAGCCATGGCCTATCGTCAAGCCAGTGGCTTTTGGAATTCGTGAATTCTCTTCTTTTCATAAGTTTTGTCTAAGGAATTATTATTTTTATCACACCTCGAGTCACCCCCGGCTTCATGTTCTTCACAGGGTCTTTCATTTGTCGTTTCTTTGCGTATATTACTGCTCGTAAATCCAAAATTCAACAAACTTACTGCCGTTTGTCATAAGGGAGAAACATGAGAAAATGTGTAAAAGCAGGTCATACCGCAACGGAAAATAAAAAGACGGATTGTATTTTCGAAATGTTCGTAATGCTTATGTGTTCATTAATGCAAAAAAATAACACAGTTTTATTAAATCCATGATGGAATTTGATTTATTTTTAATTTTACGAACTTTTTTTTTAATTTAAAAAAAGATAAGCAAGCCATGATGCCAAGTCCCTGGACTTCGGCGATTCTAAATGCTGAGTCCGGATCCGGAATTTGTTAGTCCGGGACGTCGGGCTTGAGGAATTTTGAACCCCTGCTTATGGAGATTTATAATGGGGAATGTTTACATCTTTTCTCCATTTGGAATACACTCGGAATACATTGCGCAATTTTTCAAGGTTTTGGTTATCATCTGGGCTTGCTGCAATACAAAATCCCCGTAGACATCACATTTTTTAGCATTGTATTGAAACCTGATAAGCCAATCATGGCGTTTCGACTGAGAAATCTTGGAAATTTTTCATACATTTGAATGAACAACGTTTGAACCCTGAGGTATTTATAAATATCAACAATTATATCAGCAATTAAGCAAAATCTGATTTCGGGATATATTGGGACAGACTATATATGGTGACATCAACCCTACGCTATGGCCAGAACCTCCGACACAGGGGCCAGTAATAAGATAAGCATTCAATGCTTAAATATTATGTATGTGAACTAGTATTTGTTTTACAGAATTATTACATGTATCGGTAATAGCAAACAGCTTTAGATCATTTATAATGCATCAGAGTTATTGACATTTAAGTTATTCATTATCAAAATTGTTTTATTTTATTTTAGGCCAATTAATTAACAGCTACGCTGAACTAAGTTATAAATCTTTTGTTAATCATTATATTTTATTTTAGGCCAACAGAAATGCTGAACTATAAGTTATGAATCTTTTGTCATGTTGCCCAAAGGGTTCTCTGCATTCCTGTACAAGAACATCATGTAGAGTATTGGCTATAAGGTAAAATTAAATGCTACTGAAATCACTCTAATATTTAATTCATGTTTTAAATAACTTTAAGAAAACACTTAAAAACGCTCTTTGCAGGTACAACTCATCCGCCCAATCAAAAACACATTATCAAACACTGGGGGTGCCACGCACGGCCAGTGTAAAAGAGATCAAAGCTGCATACATAGAATTATGTAAAAAGGTATGGACATGAGAGAGTTTATTAGCATCTGATTTTCTGTGATTAAATTTTTACCTGCTACTGTGGATTCAATTAAGATTATTCATAGCGAACCAATTTTGAAGTTTGTAAAGTTTTAAAGTTTTTGTAAGTTTTGTTTTGATTTTATTTCGTAAAGGACTACTGTAGTTTCATTGATATTCAAGGGTATCAAAATCACAGTTTCAAGGATACGTAAATTCGTGGCCAATGACCCTATCAATACAAAATGTTAATAGAAATTGCATTTCAATGAACATTTAATTTCATGCGTTAACTTAACAACGAAATCCACGAAAATTGGTATTCAACGAATATTGATGAAACCACAGTATATATGATATGGGCCTGGAATTGTCACCTAAGATGAACATCACCATTTTACTGTAATTATTTGTTTACTTTGTACAGATACCATATACATGATGTTTTTCCATAATTTTCATTTTGATTCAAGTGCCCACAACTTAGAAAGATGACATCGTAAAGATAACCTTTTCCCACCACTTTTGCATTTTTAGCATAAAATGGGTTGTTTTCAAGCAGTATTTCTTTCAGAAAACATAGAGCGCATCTTTGAACAAACAAAATATTTTAATCAGAGATGAATCTTGCCAAGATAAGTAACAAAAACTTTTCCTTGTTCAAAGTGTAGCTCTATATTTCCCATAAGTATAAAAATAAGAAAAATGTTAATTTTTGAATGATTTTGATTGAATTATAGAAATAGCAACACTTCTGATGTCACATACTGCCAATGAGTGCAATTAAATCAAATAAAAAGGTGAAAAATATACTTCATGATAACTCTTCTAAAAAATAATCTAACAATATATTGTACCTGAAACATTTAAAAAATAGCTAACTGTAATTATGGGGGCCAAATTTGACTCGTATCATATATTTTCGCTTCTGTGTTTATTAAATTAAAATATTGATGTATAATTTTTTTGGCGACATTAATCATGGTCATGGGGTATGCTGCAGATTCCTTATTTTACACAAGTACTTTATTTTGCCATTCCATTGTTTTTTGTCAAATTGCAAGCACTGAATTTCCCGTATAAATTAATTCATGTAAAATTTAATTGAAAACAGTCAGAAAAATAAAAGGGAGATGTTGAAACTCTAAGGAATGCTTGTTATGAATTTACACTGATACTTTCTATAGATTCCTTGTGTTTAACTTAAGTAATCTACAGTATCAGTTAAATCAATGGTTCCACAGTTTTTAGCTCACCTGAGCTGAAAGATCAAGTGAGCTTTTCTGATCAAAATTTGTCCATTGTCTGTCGTTGGCGTTGTCATTGTCGTTGTCTTTGTAAACTTTTCACATTTACATCTTCTTCTCCAGAACCACTGAGCAGATTTCAACCAAACTTGGCACAAACCATCCTTGGGCGAAGTGCTTTCAAATTATTCAAATTAACAGCCAGGTCCCTTTTAAAGGGGAGGTAATTTAGACTTATTGAAAATTAGTCGGCATTTTTCAAAAATCCTTTTCTCAAAACTATTAGGCCAGAAAAGCTGTAACTTGTATGGAAGCATCCTCAGGTAGTGTAGATTCAAATTTGTTCAAATCATCATTCCAGTGGGTATGGTGGGGCCACAATGGGGGGATGAATTTTTACAGAGAAATATATTGAGAAAATCTTTAAAAATCTTCTTCTTGATAACTACTTTAGGCCAGAAAAGCTGTAACTTGTAGGAAGCATCCTCAGGTAGTGTAGATTCAAGTTTGTTCAAATCATGGTCCCTGGGCGTATGGTGGGGTCACAATGGGGGGGGGGGGTGAATTTTTACAGAGAAATATATTGAGAAATCTTTAAAAATCTTCTTCTTAATAACCATTAGGCCAGAAGCTCAAACTCCTCAGATAGTGTAGATTTAAGTTTGTTTAAATCATGGTCCTCGGGAGTAGGGTGGGGTCACAATGGGGGAGATGCATTTTTACAGAGGAATATATAGAGAAAATCTTTAAAAAATATTCTGGGAAAGTTTTCAGTTCAAAAAGCAGTAACTTGTGTGAAAGCACAGGTTGTGCTGATTAAAGTTTGATGAAACCATAATTCCATAGAGAAATTGGGGCCACAAAGCTGGATGGGTGGGGGTTATATAGGAAAAGAGAAAAATCTTCTTACAGGTACAACAAGAAAAAGGGCTTGGTATTTACCATATAAATATGTGAATAAAAATTGGCAGATTTTAAATTTTTTTTGAGCAAGATCTACTGTACTTAGTTAAGGTATTTTGATTTTGAATTTTTGATACTGTAATGCTAATTTGATCAGAGTTAAAGCTATTGTTGCGGGGGTGAGCAATGTGGCCCTTGGGCCTCTTGTGTGCATTTTGTCAGTTACTGTAAAAGTGGTTATTTACACTGGTGGTAAAGTACACGTTTTCAGGAGTCAAACAATTTGCACTGGTACATGTATTAAATTTACAGTGCATGACTTACCAAACACGTGACATGTTTGAATTTTTCTACCATACATGTGGGGGTAATTAACACGGTTTCAAGCTTACCATGTAACATGTGTAAATTCCCCCATGCGTAAATAACCACTTTTACAGTACCATATTTCTGATGCTTTAAAATTTTCATGTATTAAAAAACAAAATCACCAATTATCATATCTTTCTTTTGCCAGCATCATCCTGATGCTAATCCAAATGATCCACAAGCTCAACAAAGATTTGTGAAACTTCAAGAAGCTTATAATGTACTAAGTAGCCCTGTAGAAAGAGCATGCTATGATGTGAAGATTAACAGGGCCTCACATAAGACTCCGTAAGTTTTGTGGTTTGAAAAAGAAATGTCAGGACAGACAGGTACATGTAAAATGATCTTGATTGCAAAAGCTTTTGATTTCACGGAATTCATGAATAAAGAAGAAGGTACGGTTTCTTTAAATATTTGCCCTAAAATTCCAAAGTTGTTTAAATCTCATGAAAATATGCACACAATATCTTTAATACATGTGTATATAAAGTACCATGCTATACACCCTTATTCTGATTTCAAAAAAGGATAATGACTTCAACATTTTGTCATATTTCTAAAATGTAGTAAAAAATGATGAAAAGTAACACATTTTCTCCTAGTTTTGAAGAGGAAAATGTGTCCGCAGCCGTCGCCCAGAATGAAATGAATTGATTTTATGTGATATCACATAATATAGTTATAATGTGAGTTTCATCTTGGGCGACGGCTGCGGACATAGTTTTCTATTCAAATAACCATTGAAAAATTGGTGACGTCTGCTTAGTTTAAAAAAAAATACGGGAAAATATACTTTTAATGACGTCACAATTACCATTGTGAAAGTCTAATCAGGTAACTAATTAGATTCTTAATCTATGGGTATTCATGTGTAAATAAATGCTACATTTCAATTTTTCGTGATACATGTATTTAAAAAAATTATTTAAGAACAGGGCAAAATATGAGTGAAACTGTACTTTGTTCTTTGTTTGACATTTAAAAAATGGAAAGTATAGTAGTATATCTAAAACTTCAATTTCTGAATCACTACTACGGTAATTTCCTTTCTTTCGTACCAATTTTTTACATACTCCCAAAAAAGGGGGGGGGGGGGGTGGGGCAATTCCATGATAATTCAATTTTTTATATTTTAATTTAAAAAAAATTAGTTGCTGCGAAAAAAAACGGGTGGGGTCAGGCCCTCCTGATGCTACGTGCCTGTAGATAGGGGGTTTATATATTTTTGATATAAGAAATATATAATGTCAGATGCCTGGGATTGGTACATACCCCTGGTGAATTTATATCAAATACATCTCTTAACCATAAAGTTGTGTATATAAAAAGTACAACATGCTCATTCTGTGTAGATAAATGATAAATATCTGCAATTGAAAAAATTATCCAGAAACTATGGATCAGCTAGATCTTCCGACGCTGACTTCATTAGAAAATACTACCAGGAAAAAGCCAGAGAACATCAAAGACAAAAAGATATGGAGGACTGGAGATATCGAACTGGAAAGTATAGAGATAATGAGATGGATGAAGCATTACGAAAAGAGAATGAACGACAACGCCAGGCCTTTCAAAATATATTTCAGTCTGGAGCTGGTAGAAATCTGAGAAATGATCGGTATTGGAGTGGACGGTATCAGTATCATTATTATCACTCCAGTCACCCCGTTGGAATATTAAGGCGGATGATGTTCTATCTTATACTTTGGACATGTTTGTTTTCTTTGATTGGAACTCGTCATTGGTATGTTGTACTGCTAAATTTATTACATATCTAAGAAATCTTGCCCTTTAATGTTTCAGCATTAGATGTTCTTTTTATATATATACATGTATATATATTAATTATATTTGTAGAAAAAGTTATTTTAAAAAAAACAAAACTTTAGATATTATTTTAAGTACATGTATGTACGAGAGTTGTTCAGAGATTATTGTGACAATCAATATATTTTTCTTTCTAAGTTACAGACATTAGTGAAAATTGGCATAGACATTAAAAAAACCCTAAGAAATAATTGAACAAAGTAATATGAAATATTTAGTACCGGTATTTTGTTTTTGATGGTACATAAACTAGTTAATGGTCAGGGTACCCGGCACAGACATTAACTCAGCGATTAAAAAACTTCAACCTCTACTTACTAAGTGTCTCTAGACCTAAAAGTGCAGATAATAAAATAAATCAAGTTATAGAGATATTCTCATATTACTTTTTATTGTGACTGATCTTTGTTCAAATTTCCTTTGTGTTTGAGTTGATATACAGAAATAGAATAAGTAAACAGTTAAACTTTGATATCTCGAACACTGATATCTCGAATACAGTGGATATGTCGAAGTGATTTGTATGTCCCAACCTCTTATTTTTAAGTATTTTACTATCAATAATTATCTCGAATACTCAGATATCTCAAACTATTTAAACAGTCCCATCTAGTTCGAGATAACGAAGTTTGACTGTATTTAACAAGCCATAAAATGTCTGACTATGCCGGCATATCGACTTTTGATGCCAAAGCTGCACAATGAGTGTATATAAAAATGGGTAAGAATCTCGGAAGAAAAAAATTTCAGTGGAAAAAAATTTTAGTCCAAGAAACTGCTTATTAATGAACAAAAAATATGCTCTTGAAAGAGATCAAGCGCTTCAGTTTATCAGGCTTTTTGACTGATGGTTTAACTATAACGAAAATATAGGGATGTAATAACAAGAACTGGTAACACATCAACTGATGTTAAATATGTACATAATGACATAACTGACGCTTAATTAACAGTTATTTAACTTTTGGGTAGCAATAACTCAAGTTTTGTTCAGTAAAAAATCAAGAATGGAGAGGTAATGTAAATGTTTACTTCCTAAAAGGAAAACAATAAATGAGAAATAAAGAATATTTCATGTTTTCTATTGATTTGAAACTTTAAGATATATAAAATATAATAAGCTTGGGCAAGTTTGTCAGCTGACCAAAGATAATCATATAATGTCATGGACTAGAAAATTTTAACATTTATAAATTTATTTTGATTTACTTTCTGGTGAATTTTCAAAAGTTTAACTATTTTTTCAAAGGAATAAGACCAAATGTCTCAATAATTTTCATATAATGTCATGGACTAAAAAACTTTAACATTTATACATTTTATTTTGATTTACTTTCTGGTGAATTTTCAAGGGTTTAACTATTTTTTCAAAGGAATAAGACTAAATGTCTCAATAATTTTCCAACAGTCCTCATATTTTGGGACATTCAGGCATTTTGACAGTTCAACTGTTTTAAAGAAACTTTTCATAAGTTGTATAGTTAAGGGAGATGGACGGCCATCTTGTACATTTGAGAATAAAAATGTAAACATTGAACTGGCTTGTTTCTGCACAAAACTTTTGTCTAAAAAACATTGTTCTTTTCTTAATTAAATGCATAATTTGCATACAAAACAACATGTAGAACCTCATATTTATTGCTTTTTCATCTTTAGACAACAGTTTTAGTAAGTTTTGTGCAGAAACAAGCCAGTTTGCTTACATTTTCTTCTCAAATGTAAAAGATGGTTGCACATCACCCATAATATATGTTATATAAAGTGTTTTTACTTGTACTAGTATTATTTCACTTTCTCTAGAATGACAGTTTATTTTATTTTCAGATCTCCCTGGCTAAAACGAATACAAGGTAAGAGCATTTTTCATGTAGCAAAATCACAGATTTAAGTACCAGTAGAAATTAATTCAAGAACCTACGTAGGTACTCCATATCTAAATCAATTTGTTAAAAAACCATGGCCATATATTATGAAATACATGTACATCCAGTACTCCAATACTGTTAAGGTATATACCACTCCTCAATATTCTTGTATCAAGAATTTTTTAAAAGTATATCATTGAAATCTGTAGGCATAACAAACTTGAAAAATGCAAAGATAATGGGAGGTCAGTGTTCATCCCTCTGAGTTATGGCCAATTAAATTTGACCTTTTTGCACCTAAAATGCGATTTCAGCCTGATTAGGATTAGTTGTCAGTATTTTCATTAAGCAAACTTTTTTCTTGAAATATTGTTTTAATTATGCACAATGGTCACTCTGAATAGAGGGATTGCACTTATATAGACAATTTCTATAATACGATAGTTACACTTTGATTTGAAATCAAAACATTTTGAATATATAAGATTTATCAAGTTTGTCTATATACATGTAGATATGTAATCAGAATCATTTTGACATAATAAAACATGGGGGGTCAGTGATGTCAAATTTTAGATATATGGCTTCCAAGAGTATAAAAAGAAAAGTAATTGAAAATTCATAAAATTGCTTGTTCTGTCATTTTCGTTTAAAAAACCCTCTGCATGAGAAAATAATTTCCCCCAAAACTTGTTTGTTTATTGAATTCAAATAAATTTTCTTTATGAATTAATGTTGTGTGATTATGAAATGATGATCTTTCTGTGAGGACTATATTAATAAAATCACTTTCATTTGAAATATAATGAACATCTGCACAATGAAATCAAAATGTGAGGAGTGAGATACCTTAAATAAACAATTCCTTCAGTTTCAGCCAATTTGCTTCCCATTACCTTGTCTTTTGGAAATCAACTTTTGATTTGCTTGTCTAACAAACCTGTACTTCAGGACAATTTCACAAATTAAGGTGGTGTGGGACACTGCCATGTTGTGACGTATTGTTTATCAAAATAAACAATAAAACCAAATGTAATTACATAAGTAGTTTCTTTCCCATTATTGTCACCTATCAGCGTAGCGCAGTGGGTTAGAGGGTTTACTATGAATCTGTAAGTCATGAGTTTGAATCCCGCCGGGGGTTTTAAAATTTTATCACTCCAAATATTTTAAAAGCTATTTTTTTTTTGGTTAAATATTGTAAAATTTGAAAATTCTAAACTGGTGATTGTATTTCAATTATTATGTACTTTAATCAACATCAATATTGACAGATGTCCCAATACACTGTACCACTCTTAACTACAATTATCATCATTATACCCCCTTGTGTGTCTGTCCCTAACAAATTTCTGTCACATTTTCTTGGCATCTATCAATTTTAACACAGTCTTTAATTGTTTAGGTATGCCATAAGTTTATTTTTAGCCTTAATTTTTAAACAAATTTTTAATTAAAGTTTTCTCAGCAAATATTCATCACAGATGCTTGTATTTCAACAAAGCTTTGTTTAGATATGCCATATGGTTGGATAAATTTTTGTATCAATCAGATGTCAACTTTTTGTTGAATGACGACTTTGTTTAATCTTAGTTTAATTAATTTTTTTCTACAAATATCTGTCAAAGATTTCTCAGCAACTATTACTCACAGATCCTTAAAATTTTAATACCACTTTAGACTATTTTTTAAACTGTATAATATTTCTAAAGATGATAAATATGTAATATGTATTATTGTTTAAATTATGCATGCCCCAAGAGGGCCTTGAACTGGTGAATAAACATGAAATGTGTTATGTTTTCAGGTACTTACCTTACCTCTTTATAGATGAAGAGAATCAAAGTGGGAGAAATGATCATGTATAGTGATTATTTAAATTTTACATTTATGATGTTTGTAACGTGAATTATTGGATTTCAAAAGAGCGAACTGTGAACTCTTAAATTTGACACATTCTTTGTGTGGACTGACACTATAATTTTAACGTACAATGACTGAACTGTTAAAGTTTTAATAAAATGGCTTTTGAAAAATATCCACAGCTGTTGTTTATGCTTTTAAATTAAACTACAATTTGAAATACACACAAATTAGAATATCTGTCCAGTAACCTGCCATAAATGAAAGAAAAACACATTTTACCTTCTATTTTAACTTTTTCAGGTGTATTTTGAATTACAAATGTCATACATTGTACTCTGAATAGTTTATTTGGTTCAGAAATAAATACTTTTTTAGTCACATGTGTAAAGCAGTACAAAAATATCACAGATAAAGGACCGCATCAAGTGTTCATCAAGACTCCTCCATGTCTGGCCCAAGCAGTGCCCTCCTTTTTAAGTACTCTTCAAACATCATCATATATCTGTTTATGAAAGCTTTTCGTAAATGTTCACTGGATGACACACGTTTCTGCACTGAAGTGTTAATCTGAGATATCTTCACCAAATCAAACTTAGGGAAAACACTGCAAATATCCCAAACAATATGTTTGAATCAGTTCCATATACATTACTGTTAACAAACTGTAGGTAATTTACCTGGTACTAGATTTGTGTTGTTTTCTCTCTGCTGGTACTAGTTCAACTACATGTATTAAAAATTGACAAATTCTATCAGTTACAAACTTTAAAATACATTGCATGGAGATATATATAGAGTTGTTTCCATTGGATAGCAACATAATACAACTGAAATAATTAAAGCTGCTTGGTCCGATATTTTGACTAAAATGGTATCAAATAATTTTAATATACATGTATAAACAAACCAATTATCTTTAAAGGTTATTGACTTTCACGTATTTAAACTAGCAGAATTGGTCTCCTTTCAAATTAAATAAAATACATATACATTGTAAAGTAAAAAAAAATTATTTTAGAATTGGACCTCAAAAGAACAAAGCAAATGCATCATTGGCTTGTTAAGAAAAGGGAACCGTTAAGTTTCGTCGCCTTATTGAATAGGTTTATTTAAACCACATTTATTCACTGATTGTAAACACAAAAAATCTTTTGAAATATTTTTGAAAAAAATTTAAGTTTTATTTTTGATTTGCCAAGACATTTTTGAAATCTTATTTCCTTTATTTATATAGCAAATGTCAAAGTCGTAATACAAGCATACCTGCTTTGACATTGGGGGCAAGTGTTAATAAGGTGCAAAATAATGTGGTAACCTTTCATGTAAGGTTTGTTTGTGAACAAATTTGGAATGTCATTTTCCGATTGAGGTATGAATTAAATTACTGGGAAAACTACTTTGATGCCTATTAAACACAACATGCTAACAAAACTGTTGTTTAAAAGCACTAATAAAATTTGATATAAATTGGACCAAGCAGCTTTAAAATTGATACAGCTTGCATATTATTATTAATTAGCAAGATATTGATTTCTATTACTTTGAAAATGCTTTTATACATGTATAAACATGCAACTAACTAACACGTCACTCAAACATTATTTGTAAATTAAATTAAATACATTTGTTAGAAGTATCTGAAGTACCGTATATTACCCATGGCTGTCTTGAGTCTTTTTAATGAAGTCCGATTCTTGAAGTTTATCTTCGGAGATTCCTCCAAAGAGCGTCAAGTTGAGAATGGAGAGGCAGTCAGACTTGTTCAGTCGCAGGCTTGTACACATGTTTAGAAGGGCAAATATCATCAGTTCTCCAAACTTCTCATTGGTCAATATTACACTTTCTATTGGAGAATACAAAAAAACACCAGTACTCATTCTGCAACTAAAAAGGGGTGGGGGTTGGGGTAATATAGTCTTAATTCCCCAAAGTACAGACTAAATTACATGATTCCATCATTTTAATTGCGAGATTATATAACTTCAAGCGCAAACTTTTGATATTATTTCATGATATTTCACAACTCACAATAAAATAAAAAGCAAGATTAATATTGTACTAAAATCTGTGAAAATGCTAACCCAGTTTCTGTATAAATACCGGTAAATTGTATTAAATTTTCGCTTTTTATGCAATCCCTTTTACATCAAAAAATATCCAATACACAGAAATTAAATTCAGTATTGTTCTGTTAGGAACTTTTTAAATCACAAAAATGACTGACGAAATTAAAAAAATTCTACATTTTGCCCATTTTGCAAATTTTTGGATATGCAAAAAATCCAGACATAAGTATTATTCATTTGAAAGTACTACATTAAAAGAAAAAAAACCTGATTTTAGGTTTCCAAATGGGCAAGTCTTTTCCACTGTGACTGGATTTTCTAATGCAGTGTTGACATTTTCTGAACAGTCCCATGAATTTTGTTCACTTTCTTTATTCCATGATAGATCTGGTTTTAAAATTTGATTAGTCTGAAGAATCTGCTTCAACTTTTGGGGTGAGTATGCAGCTACAAAACTATAGAGAATGGTGTGTCCAGAAATGTGTTCCTTTATTTCCTCTGCCATTACTTGAATTTGAGATGGTAGAACACAAATAAATACCACATGGGATAAAGACACTAATTTGATATTGTCATGAAAGCAATCAACACCTTTATTCTGCAAGTATTCTGAAAAGAGAAAAAAATGGGAGAATTATACACAAGGTAAAAAAAGACTTTAAAAAAAGTATATTCAAAATTATAAAGAATCAGTGCACAGGCACTCAAGTCTGCATTGAAGTTACTGTAATCCTAGAGCGGAATTAAAGAAAAGCAGAAATGAGTTTATGAACAATGAATTTATATATACTCTGTCCCAAGATACCATCGATTCACATTTGCTTAATTACTCCATATTTATAAATACACATGTATCTCAGAATTCTAATGATTTTCATTCAAAAGTATGAAGAACTATCTTAATTACTCGATACTAATAAATACCTCAGGGTTCAAATGATGTTCATTTAAAAGTATGAAAAATTTCCGAGAATTCTCTGTTTAAACACCCCCCTCTATCTTATCAGGTTTCAATATATGGCTAAAAAATGTGATGTCAATAAGGATTTTGTATCGAAGCAGACCCTGATGATAACATTGATAAATTGCGCGAGGTATTCCGGAGACTTTTGAATGGAGAAAAGATGTTAATATTCCACATTTTAAAGGGGCATGGTCACGATTATGGTCAAAAATTATTTTTTCAATTTTAATGTTTATAATGCTTCAGTAAGGCATTTTTAATAGGCAACCAAAATTTGAGTGTCATTTGTTGAGTTATAAGCGAGTTACAGAGTTTACTATTCCTCGCTATGTAAACAAGGCTTTTGTTTACATTTTGAATGTTGAAGTTAAAACTCCAGTTTAAGACCTAAAATGAATGTGTTAATCGGTAGGAACTGATTATTTATGCTTAAAATGAATAAGAATATAGACAAATCATCTTGAAAAATATTTTTACTGGTATATTGAACCTATGAAAACAAAAACAGGGCACGAGCCTTGTTTACATGACGAAGAATTGTGAGCCCTGTATCTTGCTTAAAACTCATCGACGGGCACCCAAATTTCATTTGATCATTAGAAATGCATTCATAAAGCATTTTAACTAATAAAAACAGAAAAATAAAATTTGACCAAAATCATGACCATTCCCCTTTAAATCTCCATTAGAAATCTTTTTCGTTCCTGGGAATTTTTCTAAAGGAAGATATATCTTGGAAATTTCCCCTTTCATTGATTTCAATTGCACTTCTTTTTCTGTGAATCACAGGTATGTCATGTGTATTCTTATTAATAATCGGCCAAATGTGCTGCATAAATATCTTAAGACAGAAAATTGAAGGCTGGACAGAGGAATCAAACCTCGGACCCCTGTAACTATACAGTAGTCAAGAGCTCTACCACTGAGCTACTCGGGCCGATATCCATGGTCCATATAGCCCCAACTACATTCCTCCCTCCTCATAAATAGTCTTTCCCGCTGAGGACATATTAAGATAAGTTTATAAGGACTTATTTAAACTGCCAGATAAAGGAAGCATACGGCACCATTTGTAGCTGTTGAGGTTAAATGGACCATGGATATTAGCCTTCATTGTAAAGCATCAGATTTCATGCAAAACTTTTTACCTAGTGTCTCTGGTCTTCTGGTCGATACTTTCATGTCTTTAGGATTAACCCTTCCATAGGTCAAAAGACAGTGGGCTAACTGACTGCCAAGGCGACCGCATCCAATGATGCCGACTTTGAGAGGATCCCTAGCTTCTTTGTCTTGCAGAATCTTTGCTGTCATTTTTTGTGGACTCTTCATTTGTTTTTTTATTTGCCTTCAACAAAAATTACACTATACATATATACACGGAAAGCAGAGAGAGAGAGAGAGAGAGAGAGAGAGAGAGAGAGAGAGAGAGAGAGAGAGAGAGAGAGAGAGAGAGAGAGAGAGAAAGAGAGAGAGATATAGATATTCAACGCACCTTGCCTCATGGAGTATGTTCGCGAAAAACGTAGCTTGAGTGCAAGCAGTCACAACCATTGCATGTGACCTTTTTCTTAATGCAAGTAGCTGTTTCTCTTCATCGTTTAGTGCACTTTCAAACTGCAAAGACTCTAAATTATGTGTGATATCAATTGGAGTAATTTCAACGGCAGACTTTTGAAGTCTTTTCATAAGCGCCATTTTGTATCTATGAAAGCCCGCGCACGCGCACTGACTTCTCCTACCGGTATTCAATAAGGTGAACTAGAAATGTTTCCTTCTTGTTTTCCATGACAAAAAAGCAAAAGGGGCTCGCTGTAACAATGTGAAATTATTATTTTTAATTAAATCAGGAACGTCCCTGTCCAAATACGTCATGCTATCATTCTTTAATTAAGGTGGTATAGGACACTTCCATGTTGTGACGCACTATAGGCCTATTTATCGAAAGAACAATAAAATGAAATGTGATTTTATAGTTTCTTTCCCAAAGTTGTGCAGTGGGTTAGATCGTTCACTATGGATCTCTAAGTCATGAGTTCGAATCGCGCTGAGGATTTTAAAATTTTTACCTTTCGAAATTAAAAATTAATTCACATAATATCGACAGATGTCAAAAAAAGGGGGGGGGGGGGGGGGGGGGGGGTGAAAAAGAACAATATTATGAAAGTTTTGCTTTTCTGTCTTACACGTCTACCTTAACACTCTTTGACTGTTTAGGGTGAAGTATGAACCAGATATGACCTAGGAACTTGTCAGACTATTTATTTTTTTCTGCTATGAAATTTTTACCCCTCATGTTATACCAATTCTTCATCACAGAAGCAAATGTCTCTAGGCCAAGGGGAGAAGAATGAGTTCTTGTACAGTAAAAGATCTTCTTTGACCTTGACATTTGACCTAAAAGTGTTATTTATTCAAGGTCACAACAAATCCCTTTCCCACAAGCTCTCTTTAGGTGAAATAGACCTACATAGGACCTTACAATATCTTGTACTGCAAAAAAGAATGGGAAAAAATGCTTTTCAATCCAAATTATCTTTTTATTATGAATAGTGACCTTAATGTTACTACATAACCTTTATCCACACGCCTTCTATTGGTGAATTTTGAACAATTAAAAATGATAAACAGTTAAAACAATGACTATTTATACATCATAAAAATTTTCCCAAGAAGTTGGATTAATCAATAATAAATAATAAATGAAAACAAAAATATAGTCAAAATATTTATTGTCTTACTAAACATTTTTGTATGTACCGGTACACTTAACATGTACCGATATTATGTAAAGTTTGAAATCAGCCTACAAACTGAACAAATCTCTTTTCAACAAGCACTGATAACATAATGGGATTTATTTCCGTGATCTTGTGCTTCTTCTCGGCCTGACCTCTCCTTCAGTTGATTTAGTTTCTGATGACCTAGATTCTGATGATTTTGACCGGCTCCTTGATTTTTTTGAAGTACTATCTCCTGTGGAATCTTGAGACTGAAATTTATGTACATGACCATAAATATTCTGTATGAATTTTGTATAAAGAGATTGCAAGTCAAAAGCATTTTAGAAAGCAAAATTTATCTCATCTATCGTATCTTAATACTAGACAATCAATAATGATAAAGCTGAAGAAATTTTTCCATGGGACATGATGGTTATATACCTCTTACAGCAACCATGCACATTTCATTAAAGCTGACATGAATTCATAAATAAGCATTATTTCCCTTTTATCTCTGACTACTGCCATATTAGTTGTCGATTTCTATTGTTTTGCTCATCGCTACACACCCCCTATATATGGCTGAGAGCGCTACTCATGCTTCATTCAGGAACTTCATACACCTGAACAAGTTACCTTGGACGAAAAGACATGTAAAAACACGTTTTAAAGAAAAATAAAATGACAACCACTGCACTGGCAAGATATATCCAATAAACGACGAAACAAGACAGACTGAAATCCAGGTGCAGATACTTATAAAATTCCTCGATAATTGTGGACTGTTTTCCTGTGTTTGTTATAACATCGCACAAGCACAAACCACACACTGTGGCAAATCGAGCAATGTCAATGATCGCATAGATTTTAGAAAAGGGGCGTTTTTGTAGGAACGGATGGAAACGATGTTACGTTGTTTCTATCTTGTATTTACTATCATTTATCTACTGTGTTGGATGTAGTGCCGCCGGGGTTTTCAAAAAGACGCAGACGTTATTCACTCTATATGAACGACACACGTATTCGATACGAATGCGAAGTGAGGCAGCACTGTCTGTGCAAAATAATAAAGATATCTAGGAATCCTTTCAAAGAATAAATATATTTTGCATTTCATGGATTGTTGTTTTCTCTATTCTTTACTACAAACATTTTACTACAATGTGTAGTTCATGCATTTAGAAGTCTGTGCAACCTGGCTGCCTGGATCGGAAAGCAACCAACCGTAACTTTCTCAACCGGTATATATACTACAGTGGCAGTAGAGGAGCGATCAAAACTAATATAGCAACCAAATGCTTTTATGAATTCATGTCAGCTTTAATAACTTACTAGGAATGAGACTTATCAATGAAATGCTGATTTAACAGACACTCCAGACAGGATCTAACCTATAGAGATATCAAGAAACATGCCACTAACTCTATCACAATCTGGCTAGTTTATAAAACTTTCTGTGTGATAACTCCATACTCCAAAATCATGCATAAACATCTTGCTTTATAAATCATGGTGACTTGAACGTAAAGATCATGTATGCATTTAGAGACAGTAGCATGAGTTGGAGTATAGGGAATAATCTCAAAGATTTTTGGGACCTCCAGTGTGATAAAGAAGCTCTAACAGATGCATTGACAGTTATGAATCCCTGAAATGTGTGTTCCTGCTCTATGTGTGTACCTGATCTCCCTGGGAGTCAATGTTAACAGATGTATCCATGGCCTCCTCAGCAATGGCCAGGGCATTCTCTGGGGAGTCCACCTCCTCCATTTCAGTGTCAGGTTTATCCTACAAAAGTGTGAACTTGTCAATAAATAAACAACAAACTACCTTTAGAGACACATTACCAAGTAATGATCAACGAAAGGAATGCCCCATTCTAACAAACTGAACTGTACAGAATTTTGTTCATGTTTTTGACTGCAAAAAATATAAGAAGGACACTGACCTCTGTTGACCTCTTTGAGCCTCTTCTGGAGGGGGTCTCTTTTCTGTCGCTGGATGACTTGGCCTGTTTGTCTCTGTTTTCTGATACCTGTGCTGCTGTCTCATCAACATCACGCGGCTCTTGCTTTATCTATACAAATAAATTAACATCTTATTCATAGAGTTACAGAGCAAGCACAAATACTGGTACATATAACTATTGTATTAATGAATCATATTGCATATTGTTGCCTGTAATATGAACCTGGACATTCTGGGCTATTATTTCATTCATTATTTGCTATAATCATGATCTTATTTTTTTTTTTAATGTATATGCCCATTGAGGTGAATAAATATACATATTGACAAGTATAACCAAGTTAAAAGTCTTCAAATGCCTTGAATTGGAAGTGAAATTTGTGAATTTACCTGAACCAAGTTTGAGCCTATTGTCTGTATAGACTGGACCGTTTGTATGGTCTGAGTCTCCATTGGTGCAGGGGCTGATTCCTCGACCTTCACCACGGTCACCTGTGTTGGTGGGGGTGTAAGGACTGTGGGTGTAGCAGGGAGAATGGTGGGGGTTGAGGGAGTTCCCTCAGTCGGCTGGGCTGGAGCAGGGGCTACCTCGGGGGGATTCTCCAGTACAGCTAACACTGTCTTTGGTAGGTGGGCTTTCTGTAATTAAATAACATTTCAAAAGAACTGTGAACACTAACGCCCGTTTCCCGCCTACATTTTACATCCAAATATTTCGGAATTGCTGTCAGATATTCAAAAACTAAGTTTTCTACTAAAAAGTATAATAAAATCCTAATTAATTTATATCAAAATAAAATTTGTAATCAAATTATTTATTTTTATTAATAATATTAAACAAAAGTTTTGCTAACGCGGGGTCTTTAAAAAAATTCATTGAAACCGGTCTCTATGAGTGAGGAAAATATTATTTAGCGGCCAATATGTGCATAAAAACTTAATAATACCATATTTACGATATATATTAAAGTAAAAATTCACTTAATTCATATCTATTAATTATTTTTCGAAAATTTACAAAGCAAAATTCCTTTTTCGGAATGTATTTCGGTCTGTAGACATATGTCTCCCCCCCCCCCCCCCCCCCCCCCGTGAAACAACAAACCCTTTGGTAAAACTATGCTAAATAATAATAATCAAAACCCCTCAAAAGGAATTTTTGTTTCACGGGGTGGGGGAAAGATGTTTTAAAAAACATTTCCGTTATTTTCTATTATGAAATGAGCTATTTTAACCCAAAATAAAAAGTTATCTCTCTTTGTTTGACCAATTCATTTATATTTAATGAAAATATACATAAATGTTTACATTATTATAAAAATAATAACTTTAATTAGACAACTTTCAAAAAATGACTTTTAGTTAGGCGGCTAAACAATGCTATCGTTCGCATCCATCAACAGTGAACCAACATAACAATACCAATTTTATTCAAATCTTTATTTTTAAAATACTATTTCCTCACTGACAAGTAAACTATTCAATTCATAAAAAGTAAACCAACACACAAACAGAAAATTCTTCTTAAAAAGTGAGACCAACCTGGTTAGGAGCAAAAGAGTTGACATGTGTCAGAAGGGGCTCCCTGAGGTCAGGACAACTCTCAAATACACTCTTGAGCTGGGGAGCCCTGAGCTGTAGTAGAACAGTGAAGGACTGAGGCTTCATCTTCTGACAACAGCGGATAAATCCCTCCCATACCTTCTTGTTCTTCCAAACCTAAAGCATGCGTACAAGTAGTGGTGAAATCATTATAACTACACAGCAAAACAAAAAGAGCATTTTTAAAAACTTATACATTAATTAATTAGCTATAAAATATGTGTTAATTTAGGTATCTCCATACGCCTGGGAAAAGTTCTGCATACAAACCTGAACTTCTAAATTACTTAAAGATATGGATTTCTAGCAAGTGTTTGACTTGAAAATGACAGTAAAAATTCAATTTTTGGGGAAAAATCTTTTTGATATTGTACAGTGTACAATGTACTTCTGTTCATGAAAATAAAAGTCTCTGCGGTATTCAAACTCGGGACCGGCAGATTAATAGCTTAAAGCTACATCCATTGCGCCACAGAGATAAACAACAAAGAACTAGGTACAGTTTCAGTCATATTTTGCCCTGTTTTAGAGAGATTTTTAAAAATATCACCAAAAATGGAAATGAAACATTTTATATTTACACAAAAACACCAATAAACTACTATTCTATAAATAGTTATCTGCTTAGACTTTCACAAGGGTAATTGTGACATCACAAACAGTGCATTTTCCCGTAATTTTCATAAAACTGAGCAAAAGACACCAGGCTTCGGGGCCACCAACATATAAAAATCTCAGCTCAAATCTCAGCCTCAAATCTTAAATTTCTGACTCTGGTGAGATTCTGCTAAAACGGTGTGCCACCAAACTTTCTCAGAGTCGCCTCACGAGAGTTGAGTTTTACGGAAAAATCTCAGCTTATTTTCGTTACCGCAAGCGGCCTCGCAGGAAAAATGGCGTCGATCGGGTAAGTCAACTCTACTTTCATTTTCTTGTTTATCGCGTTATTTATGTAAATTACATGTGAAAATTATAACTGACGTCACATGTGATAGTCGTCTGCATGTAAATATTATTCATTACGTTCAGAAATGGCGAGCGAGTGTTCTGAAAGTGTCTCAGACGCCAGTTTAAAAATTAAAAAACCTAACTGGACCGAGTTAGAAAAGAAAATTTTGGTGGAAGAAGTGCATTTGAGGGAGGGTTTATTGTTTGGGAAATTTAAGGGTGCTGGGGGTGGGAAGATAGCGAAGGACGTTGCCTGGAGAGAGGTTGCACAGGCAGTGAACGGGTATGTTTATCTTCACCAGTTGAAATTGTTGTTTTTATTTTAGGGAATTCCCAAAGTGTCACATGGTTTTGACCGATAAATATAGAATAAACATCTATGCGGGTTCACAGAGTTGGATGGTTTTCCCCCAGATGCAAAACCAGTCTTCAACAAAACAAAATGCGATAAGTTTTGTTTTTATAGTCCTCTTGAGTGATAAATTAATTGCTTAATGGCTTATAATACGGTGCATTGCTCTATAAATCAAATGTGATTAGAAGAAGCAGGCCCTTAATCATCTTAAATCTATAAGTGCAAGCCAAACAGTTTTTGTTATACATGTATATCTTGTCTTGATTGTGTACATTGCACATTAGTAATTTGAATATCATTTATGAAGAAATATTTTTTAAAGTACAGTACACAATGAAAAAAATGTTATATGCTGTGAAAATTACTTCTTATTTAGGGGCATATAAATTATGGAAACTTTTGATTGTCAAGACAGTTCATTGGTTATGTTTTATAAATTGTATAATGATGTGCAATGTACACAGATTATTTATCCAAATTGAGCATCACTGCATGACAATAAATACTATTTTAGGAGCAGTGGTTCGGGAATACTGAGGACAAGTGGGGAGGCTGCCAAGCAGTACAGTAACTTGAAGCAGAGGGGTAGGTACATGTGGTATAACTGATTCATTTATACCGTGGAATCATTAGAATTTGTTATAGCTTAATTTTCGTGGTTTCTGTGGGAATGAGCACTTCCCGATGAATTTACGTCATAGGTAGAAATTAAATTCATTCCTTATAATAATATTCGAACAACTGAAATCAGAAAATAAGGCATATTGTTTGTTAAAATGACGATTCGTGTAAAATTTCAATTGTAATGTCAGGCAGATTATAACATTTGGCATGCATGTCGTATCATGACGTTACTAGGCAAGTTATGATATATATTATGAAATGTTTAGCCAATCAAATTAGGTGATATATTTGGTTTGCATAATGATGATTATTGTTGAATAATCTTCTTATCTTTAAATTTCACTAACAAGGAATGATGATCAATTGTAGCCAAAGGAAAGTTATCAGAATCAAAACGCCCAAAGACAGGAGGGGGTCCCAAGCCACCAAGCCCCACACCAGTTGAGCTTTCCATTTTGGAACAACTGGAAGGAAGGCCTTCCCTTGAAGGAATATGTGGAGGAATAGATACAGCGGGTAACTATATTGTGTTGTATATTGAAGTATTTACTTTTGCAAATATGTTTCCCTATATGAACCTATAAATTAAAACATTTAATTCTGTATCAACTTTTTCATGATGTCAAAAAGTCATAGCACAGGCTTGAATTATTGTTAACATAACATCTCAGTAATTCTAACAGTTCTAAACTATTTGCATTTTTCAAATAATAAATATGCAGCAATGTTAAAAAGTTCAGTGGGATATGAACTTGGTTGGTAAGTGATCAAATCTTCTGAGAAGCCCTTCTGAGAGTTTATGTTAACATGTATAGCCTGAAGGGCAGAGATTAAAATCAACAGTGTGGTGTTTCTATCACAATGTAAACCAGAGAAGATTTCATAGCACTGACCCACTTCTTTGTATATGATATAAAAAAAACATGAACCAATTGTTGAATTTATGAGAAAGTTAAGTACAGGATATACTGGTATATCAAACCCCAACACTTATTTGTATGTGAAGTTTCATGTCCAAAATGTTGCAAAAAAAAAATAGGAACAAGCATATTAAGAAACTCTGGCAATTTTTATTTAAGATCCAGTGGAAACTCAGCCTTCCACCTCTTCTTCAGCATCTTCAGATGTGCCTGCAAAGAAGAAGGATGTACAAGGTAAATAAATTCTTAAATCATATTTTGATAGAAACAATTATAGAAAGTACACAGGTCAATGAACTTAGTTGGTACATGATCAAATTCTCCGAGAAGCCCTTCTGGCTTCACATGTTTTGATCATGTGTAAACCAAGTCCATATCCATGTGATCATTCCAACATTACCCATATGATAAGCCTTTGCTTTATCAAACGGGTGATGCTTTATCAAATACCTCCGGTCAGAACTTTTTTTGACACAGCCCTTTGCTTCAACACTTCAGTTACCTATTTTCGAAGATTTGCTAGTACTTTCAACGTAACTATATCTACCACAAAAATAGATATAAAATAGATTTTGTCCAAAATTTAAATTACAAGTATGAACTTCAAAGAAAACACTTAACTGCGTAGCATATGCGTCGGAACCTGGGGGCTATTGGAAGAGGGGGCTTAGCCCCTCCCCCCACCACTTTTTTGGCAAAGTTATACATAACCGTAACCAGAAAACCCTTTTTTCTTGTTTGTCAAGATTTTTTTTCTAAGTTAAGCCCCCTTCAAACTTTCTAATTGCTTTGTGTAGTTTATAAAACTGCAATTAACATTAACTATCAAGAAGTTCATCCTGACGACGCGATGAAAACAGATCGCTCTGGTTGTGTTGTGGTGGGGGTATCACTAGTGAGCATTAGCTCACAGATATCTGGTTATGGTTATTATTGCTCAGATGAGAAATGTGGCCCATGGGCTTTTTGTTTTATTTTGTTGTTGTTTTTATAATACAGATTCTGGTAAGAAAAAGAGGAAGCTTACCATCCTGGAGCTAGAGGAAAGGAACCTATCATTAGAGAATGATAAACTTCAGGAAGAAATAGAGAAGCTGAAAGACGAGAGACAGCTCATTGTGGCCAAGAAATCATATTATGACCTAAAATTCCAAATTTTATGTAATAATAATCCTGAGGTAGTAGCTCAAATGTTGAAGAGCAATGAATGTTGAAAGTTTTTACATAGAAATTTACGATAGGTAAGAGCTGATATCTCAGCACATTTCTGGTGCCATATAATGACATTTTTACTCCTAATTAATCATATATCCACTTCATTTTTGAAGAGTTTTTCCTAATGAACCGAAAATATAACTTTGAGCTTTTCTGATAAAAAATTTGTCTATTGTGGTTGTTGCCATCGTTCATGTTGTAATCTTTTCACAATTTCATCTTCAGAACTAAAGGTCAATTTTAACCAAACTATGAACAAAGCATTTTAATATGAAGGTAATTGCAGTTTCTTAAAATAGAAAGTTATACATGTCTTCTTTCAGAGGGAGTTAATAAAGAATTATTGGTTTTTCAGCTCATTGAGACAAAGTGTCCGGGGGTGGGGGGGGACCTTATGCCCTAACATTACTAAACTTGCATGGATGGTGCGCGTTATGATACTGATGCACCCGACAGGCTTGAGTGCTAAATCTGAGCTATAGGTTTCGGATGCTGGAGGAGGTTAAGTTTTTTGGAACAGGTCAAATGTTTTATAGATAATAGCTTTTTTAGCTCACCTGAGCTGAAAGCTGAAAGTAAATATTTTGATGTATTTTGTGATATGATATTGTATCGTATAATACTATATTGTATCATATTCGCGGTTTATAAAGCGTAAACTGCCCCAAGTTATGTTATATTGTAAGAATCAAAGGATGCAATATTGTATTTTATATTATTGTATTGATAAACATTGTATCTTATAATACTGTATGAAATGAAAATATGATTATCATACCAGCTTTTAACATATGATATAGTGTCAAAACAGTATCCAAGAAGGAAAACTATGATTTTCATATGATATGCATAAGGTGGTGTCATAAAGGTGATGAATTTTTAAGGCGTCGAGCTAATGCTCGGCAGCCTTCTAGCGATCGTCTTGATTGGCAATCGTCCAAAAATTCACGCTCTGCACCGCCTTTTAAATGCGCATAAGAAATAAGTTCTTTAAATTGTTAAACGTATTGCAAGATTTTTATTCCATTTATTCAACTAAATTGTGTACAAAAAACCTGATTTTGCATCCCTGGTTATTGACAACTCATTGCATAAGTCTAAATTTGCTTAATCAAGAAATGGCGGATGAATATAATAAAGTGAAAAAATTCACTAAATATTATTTAAGTTTATCGCTTACATTTTAAGTGGAGATCGTGCCCGATAGAAATAAAATTTGATATGTAAATTTATTTGTTATCGGGCACGGTCTCCAATATAAATGTAAGCGATAAACATATCTATTAATTTTGTTGCAATAAATAAACAGGGTAATGCAGTTGGTTTGGTCAAGCATTTAAGATAGCACGTGTTGTGGATTTGTTTGTAAACAACCATAGGTAATCTTGTTTCAAAAGGGAATTGAAATATAAATAGAAGTATGTTTTATTATTATAATTAGGGGCACACTGTTGATGTATTCATATTATGAACCTGTGAAAATCGTTCAAAGACTTTTTAAAGCAGAAAGAAAATAATTTATTTTTGAACTTTGAAATTTCTTTTTTGATTCTTGTAACCATGATGAGTTATTGTATTATAAACGCATCACTATCTATTTTATAAGGAAATATACTGATTTTTTGTTTTTAAAGCAACACAAATTTAAACATAATTCAGTTACTTTTTTATTCAAATGTTATTTGATATACGACCTAAGTACAAATTCTAATTATTGATATCTGTCTATATAAAAGAACATGTCAGCTCGACGCCTTTGTGGCCGTTCCGGCCTTTGATTTTATAGGATAGAAGACAAAATGTTATAATATCTTCTTCTGACAATGAAACAATGAAAGGGGCTTAATGTTTAACATAGAAATTTGTGAAGAAATATTTGATCGTCTTTGTAAACAAAACCTAAACATGTAATTATACGTTGAGTATTTTGTATTGGATCCCATAAAGCATACTTAAAGTAATAGCTATTTATATTGCACAGGTGAGCAATGTGGCCCATGGGCCTCTTATTAATATTTACTATTCAAAATATATTATGCCACTCTAAGCTTTGGATGATAAGCTTCCTCTTTGAAAATAAGTCATTTTTGTTCTTAATGATGTGTGCATTTTAAGTCACTGTCCACTGAAGAATGTTAAATATGATATGATTGTGATACATTGCACTTTTAGCAATACGAGTATTCAAGTTTATGCCAGTATGATTTATTCACTGTAGTTTGTAATACCAGTAAGAATTATATGAAAGTTGTAATGAAAGAATAATTGTTTCATCTTTTATATATATTTGACAATGATATTATTTTAACAAGTTGAGATGATGCGTTGTATTGCTTGTTTAATGTTTAAGTAGTTTACATGTCCATGTATTTGATTGAATGGTGGATATATGTGACTACATGTATATACGTAAGTTGCTTTATCTGATTGTTTTCAACTCTATTAAATGTTATCATCAATGATTATTTTAGCACCAATTGTTGTATTTATTTGTAGTCAGTGAAAATTCCTGACATTCATTAATTCATTATTATTATACCCCCCGCAAGCAAAGTTTGGGGGGTATATAGGAATCACCTTGTCTGTCCGTCCGTCTGTCTGTGCAATCGTGTCTGGTCCATATCTTTCTTATGGAGAAACATTGGAAGTTCTTACTTCACACAAAGATTTCTTATGACCTAGGGGTGTGTCATGACCTTGACCCAAGGTCATTCGGGCAAGGGCAAGGTCACTGGCAAAAAAAAATATGCAAAATTCGTGTCCAGTCCATATCTTTCTTATGGGGAAACATTGGAAGTTCTTACTTCACACAAAGATTGCTTATGATTAAAGGGTGTGTCATGACCTTGACCCAAGGTCAATTGAGAAAGTTCAAGGTCGTTTCAAAAAAGCTAAATTCTGTCTGTGTCATGTTTTGTATTAATGGAAATATTAGAAGCTAGAAATTAACAGTTTTCAAAAATAAAGCAGTTGTTATTGATAGAATATGGACAGTGAAATAGATTCATCCAATATTTCTATATTATAGCAAAAATACACGCGTTATGATTTTTTTCTTAGCGGGGGGTATCAATTGTGAGCTTGCTCACAGTACCTCTAGTTATAATTATTCATTAATCAATTCACCATGTTAGTAATATGTATAAGGTACCGGTACATAAAGTAGTAAATTGTAAACTGTAATTTTATAATTAAAATTCTAAGATGTTGACTTTGCATAGAAACGTACTCATAAGAAGTATGTATCTCTCACGTGGTCCCTCACGGTGCGTCCTACAGCGTCTTCTGGAACCCTAACGTGGACGTCCACGGCCACATCAACTGCATTCGTCAAGTCTGAGTCTCTCAGAATGTCCCTCCGTTGAATACCTATGTTGTGGAGAATAGCACATGCTGTCACTATTCTGCACGCTCTTTCAGGCTTGGTCCGAAGGCCACAGTGGAGGGCATGAAATCTCTTTTTCAAAATTCCAAATGTTTGCTCAATCGTGACTCTGAAATGTTATTGAAGAACTTACATGCAGCAATAAATAAGATTTTTAAAGTGAAATGTAATATCGCTTTACTATCATATTCCACTATACATGATTGCACATTTGATACTACATGTATGTGCCTTATAGAGGTAGCAATAATTTAATGACATACTCAAGCATTGTGGCTGATTTTTAGAAAATAACTGGTGTGAAATAGATTTTTGTAAGTTTTCAATTTATTTACAAAGTTTGTTTCGTTTTGAGGCAGAAAACATTATGCAATATGTAACCTTGTTCTACAATGTGCTGCATTATAGCGTCTGTTTCCAGGAGCATCTTCCGCTATATACGGGGTCAAGAGATAAGGTTTCAGGCCGTATCCAGAATCTCCTAGTAGAAAGCCCGATAGATGCCCTGTTTATCAATATATTTAAAATAATTACTCATTGAAATTTCAGCTTGTACTTCGTGAAATATCTCATACACAGTGTATCAGGAATTAAAAAATACAGGACATCTTGGTACAGAATTTCCACATGCCTTCTTCCATAAGTGTGCATAAGTTGGATTCCCTGAAAATCCGAGCATCGTGCACACTTCCTGGCCACTTTGCAACGACATCCAACACTCTAAACTGAGGATCACATGTCATCTGAAAATGTTTATATATATATATATATATATATATATATATTTTAGAAGGGCATATCTAAAACATGGGGGAAAAAAGATGTTCAAGTTGACTTGCTGTTTAAATAGTTTTAAAAAAATACATTGAACAACAGATGTATTATCTTTCAATATTTTAATTGTTTATTTACCTGTACATTGAGCGCATAAAAGCCTTTACGGCATAAATAATCTGCTTCATTTTCTGACGGGGATACAATTTTTATCATTGTTCCATCTATACAACCAATAACACCCGGGAATCCTGTGATAAAATATTATTATTAAATTGCATGAACATAAACATGAATACACGTGTTATTTTATAATTGGGGGTGGGGGGTGGGTGGTGGAAGGGGGTCCTCAATTTTGTACTTTCTTTAGATTTATCATCTGCCCTTGTGATACCGATAATTTTAATTAAGAAACATTTGAGTTCATTAATTAAAAATTAAAAACACGAATATTTAAGAAACAAATGAAACACGGTAAATTTTGACAAGTCGTTTGATCCACCACTATTATTCTTATACTACATGCGCGGATCCATAACTTCTCATTGGGGTCATAGGGATAAACTTGTTTACCATGGGGGTCAGAGGCTTATTTATGGTGTACTTCATGTTGTGAATTTAAGGTGGAATGGGGGCACCTTTCGATATTAATGTAGATAAAACTCTAGATCCGCGCATGCATTGATAAAACCTTTATTTGCTTCAAATGCTGTTGTATGTAGAGTTTTTTATTGATTTTTTTTGTATGAACAGTGTTATACAAATGTGTACTGTAAGTAAAGAAGTACCGTTATATACCGGTAAAACATTTGCAAATTATGTAGGTCTATGTGTGATCGGGTTCAGGATTCATTATTTATTGGGTGAAGGTCAACAAAATGCAGACGCTATATTTACCTGCAAGTTTATGGAAGTTGTTTTTTATGCCAGAAATCTCATCTCTGCCAGGCAGACGAATAAATTCATTGACATGATGACAGAGAAGGTCGGTCACCTGACGTACGGCTCTCCCTGCAGAACTCTTGGATACTAACAGCGTGTCCCCAATGGTAATATAAAACGACCCCGTAGCGAAATAGCGTAGCGCTACTAAAACTTGATACAGAGGGGTAAGAGGGTTGTTACGATGGCTGTGGTATGTTAACCGGTCTTGCATTAAACTCACAAGGAACATAATAGTTTCTGGGACAAATCGATACCTTTCGAATACCTCAGCTTCATTGAGGGTCTCTAGGGGATTGGAACGATCATTGAAACGTCTCGGAACTCTATTGCGACGGCGACGTTGACGTTGCAGACGTCGTCTGACGGCCATTTTTGATGAGTGAATTCACGTGAGATTTTATTTGAGGTTACTGTATACCAATCTCAAGATTTTCTGAGAAATCTCAAATTTTTTTCTCATTTGAGTCAGAAAAAACATTGGTGGCACGCACGTTTAAGAAAAATCTCAAATTTGAGACAAAACTCAAAGTCAAGTCTGAGTTTGAGAAAAAATTTATTTGGTGGCACAGTTTGGTGAGAAAAACTCAAATTTTCTGAGAAATCTCAGATTTGAGAAAATCTCAGCGTTGGTGGCCCCGAAGCCAGAATAGAGAGCTATGTTTGCAGCCATCGCCCACGATGAAACTCACATTATAATAACTTTATCATGTTAAAACACATAAAATATATTAATTCTGTTGTGGGCGACAGCTGGGGACACATTTTCCTCTTCAAAATCTATGAGAAAATGTGCCATTTTTCACCATTTTTTACTAAATCTTCGACAATGTGCCAAAATGTTGAGGTCATAATTATTTTTGAATCAAGATAAAAGTGTATAACTTGGTGTTTTATGTACACACATGTTGAAGGTAGTATATGTGTATTTTGACAAAATTTGAACAACTTTTGAATTCTATGAGAGAGAGAGAGAGAGAGAGAGAGAGAGAGAGAGAGAGAGAGAGAGAGAGAGAGAGAAAGTATACCTCTTTAGATATGAGTCTCTGTAGGATGTTGAGGATGAAGCCCATCAGCCTGGGATACATTGACAGGGACTGTAGGACGGTCCTCATGAACAGTGTGGGTAGGGGGTCCTGCTCCATCAGAGTCTTCATCACCACAGCCAACACCTCCTGGGTGTAAATATTCTTCTCACTGAAGCACAGGTTGGTGGCTGAAAAAACAATATTACTCTGTGATATATTTCACACAGGTAAACTCCAGGTGAGGTGGGGGTGGTGGTGTTACAACTGTCTTACAATTTGTGCTTCACTTTAATTAATAAACCAGTACACACCTTTGATAATGGTCTTCATGTCACACTTGGTTGGGTCAATGTTGTGCAGTGCTATCAACAGATCGACCGGAGTGAGAGGAGATGTGTAGTTGGCGTCACTATGGCCACCTAGCAGACGGTTAAACACCTCTTTTACAACAATGGGGTTCAGCTTGATGAGTTTAGGTAGAGCTTGTATTACTTCATCCTGCAATCGCACAAAAACACACAGATATACAGTTTAATCAATAAACACACAGATATACAATTTAATCAATAAAGCAAAGAAAAGCATATTTCTCTCCAATAACCAACCAAATGAGAACTCAGTAAAATATGTATACTAATATTTTGAGAGAAGTCATTATTACCATGCTCTTTTATCATAACTAATATCATAACTATTCACAGTTCTACATACACAGTTACTCTATTCTTAATTTACAATCGAAATGTCCTGCTATTAATATTGAGAGATTTATTTTCAGAAACAGCTGACTAATTACTTGTGCGACCTCCGTACCTTTGATAGCCCTGTAAGTACAGGTATCAGGAATCGGACATCGGGTACTCGCTTGTGATAAAGGTCTCGGACTCGTTCCACCAACTCAGGCGATGGAGAGGCTAAAACAAGAGATGGATGTGAATTTTTCAGTACAAGTACTGTAAAATACTTGTTATATTAATATGCAACATTTCTGATTATGATTATACCTTAAGCTATATACTTATTATACATTTTTGTGTTAAAGGAACTTGAGTATTAATAAAGATTTAATATGACAGTATGTAGAAATATCTGATTTGTGATACCTTTATCAGTCAGGATATGAATGACCCTGGTCACGAGGGTCTCTGCTCCCTTGGGACAACTCTCCACAAGAGTCAACAGCTCGGGTGATTTCATTCCCATTCCTTTAACCTGATCAAAGTGTCATTGGTGATAGAAATATTCAAATGGCATTAACCGACAACTGCTACAACTTGTACAGGTCTTAAAATATTTGACTCTTGGAAAAGGCAATAAATTTTTATAGAGCACTGTATTTGAATGAAAAATCTTCACAAGCATCTACACTATACACAATATTGTATGTACATGTATTTATTGACATGTACACTGTACATTTCTCTCTTTCTTCCCATGTATATTATACAGTATTTACTCAATGGCATGCATATAGATGTGTTCCCTTTATTTATAAATCTGTATGAGAGTGTAATACATTTACATAATCCAGAAGACAATCTTATTTATACATGAACTGCATGGTAGTTACACATTTAAAATACATGTACATGCTTTCTATACTATGTACCGGTATATAGTTTAATTACACACTGAAGCACATGTATTTACTTTTAATAAATTCATTAAAAAATATACTGCATTTTTTTTAAACTCTAAATACTCTCTCATTTACAGGTAATAAATTCACACTACTGTTCCTCTATAAACACATGCACCTGATTGTACCATAGCATTATATACCATCTATATACTGTAAAACGAGAAAATATGGCGCACTACAAATTTTAGCGCCTTTGGCGCAGCTGCCTCTGAGCGCTAAAATTAATAGTGCGCCAACGATTTTCCATATGTATTAAATTTCTTGCATAATAAGTTGCAAAACAATAACGTCAGTCCATTTTTAAGGCTATATAGAAGTGTTCATTTAAATATCAGATGCTGTCGGTTGTGTTTGTTGAAACAATTACACAGGTAAACGGTATGAGTTATCAGGTATAAGTGCCTAAACATGGATTTATTAAGTCAGTTTTAATTGCTTTTTAATATCTCTCATTAGCACCTTGAAAATTGGGCTTCTCCCCATGCCACTTCCATTTAGCGCCTCGACTGGCTCGAGGTGAAAATGTGATTAAGCGTGGCGATCGTTAACGCTGACAATACATGTACATGATTGATCATAATTTCTTTGATCTCTGATTAGTGGATATAAAGATAACAAGTAGATACCTATTTTTTGTGGGGGGTTTTTTCATGTAAAATTACTGTGAAAAAGATTCTGTCATGGTGATCGAAACTCGTGGTAAATGTAGCATTCGATTTCACTTTTAGTTTCGGGACTCTTCTTGTGTTATCCAAGTCGACACGTTAAATTCAAAGTCCGATAACTCAAATTTGTTTACCAAAAAAATTACACATCATCGCCAACAAATGAAGTTTTCATATCTATCTACTGACGATTTACACAAAAGTAAGTGTATTGTTCTTAACGACAGTTTACCGTGCATGCGAGATAGAAATCAAAGTCGTTGTGTTCACGTGCTTGAGTGAACACAAAACTAAATTTTGGGCGTGTTCGTTTATCAAACAACAACATTTTTTGTATTCTTTTTTAAAGAAAAGATGCATGCGCTAAAATATAATTGCGCTAATGTACTGGCACTTGCGTTTGCGCTAAAATATGTATGCGCGGAATTTTCTCGTTTTACAGTATACAAGTACTTACTGGGTTCTCTAGAGCTCGAAGAATGATTCTTTTGATGTCAGCTCCAGCTGAGGTGTACACCATTGCCAATCTAAACACATGTAAAATCAACGCATCAATGAGCCTTTTTCCAAATTATTACCTCTGTTTGTTTTACTCTAAACAATTCTTAATGCCTATTTAAACTGAATTCATGTTGATAAAACTTCCATAAATTTCTTTACCGGAAAACTGATTAATAAACAGCATGTGGCTAAACAACTTGTATTTGACAGTTCCTTCTCTCAGAATTATTACACCTCTTGAATTCTTCTGACTCAAATTAAGGAATTTATTGGTGGCTAAACTTGCGGATGCTGGGCATTCTGACCCAGAAGAAGAAACTTACTGGTGAATCAGCTTGTGATTGTTGGGCAGGAGGCCGAGATACAGGTACAGACACATCTTGATAGTGTCCTCAGTCCAGGACTGCAAGGCAGGGTCATCTAGGGTAAAGGTCAAGGTCATTTTGTTAAGTTATTTTTGAATATATCACAAAATGATGTATCAAAGGACTATCATACACATTTACACTCTTAATTGCTTTATATCAAATACTAGCACTGAATGTTCTTCAAAATATATTCACCAATGACTTACAGTGTATGTTTGATAATTACTGGTATTCAAACAATATTCTTTACATTTTTATTAATGCTAAAATCATTTAAACTAATAAATTTTGTAAAATCTTTAAAAATAATGAATGAGAATAGTATGAAAATGAAGTGTATAAATATACATGTAGCCACTGCTCAACACTTACTTTTACTTTTCCCAAGCATTTCTGTGGGTGGTTTTGTTAGCAAGAGATTCTTCAACATTTTTATGGCATATTGCTGAAAATAAAAGAAAAATACTACTATTTGCATTTCAACCCCATTTTGTTAAGGATCTTTATTCTCTGTTTTTACCTCCAACATCATCTTTGGAATGTAACAGTAAGATAAAACCTGTGGCATGTATACATGTATTACTTGGTGCTACATGTATTAAAAAAAATTAACTGGATGAAAGTTTGACATATGTACATAATATTGAATAAAGAGATTTACAGGAAAACATCCCAGTTTTACAATAGATTTTAACACAGCTGCAAATTCAGAGCAAAGTTACTTAAATAATCTTCTAGAAATAATTTTACTCTTGAAACTATTTTTAGATTTTACAAAGGTTCCATTAAAACTCATTTACCGTAGATCTGATCTCTATTTGAGAAATGACTTACGTTAAATGTAGTACACATACCGGTAATACATTAAGATTCCTGTAGTACTAACCTCTATGTAGGGCCTGATATGCCCCTTCTCATACAGCTGTTTACTGCAGTGGATGGCAGTGGCCCTGACCTCAGGCATGTCATGGTGACATGACATAAGGAGGACCTCTAGGAACCTCAGTCTGTGGGCGGGGCGTGTCAGGATCAGCTGACGCAGCGTGTTGATCCCACTCACCACCCGATCCTACAACAGAGGAAAGTGCATTGCTTGATTAATCGTATAATCATTAATGCATCTACAGAACATGTACATGTACATGTATGTTAACTTAGGTGGATGTCCATCTTTTAAAGGGAAATCAAAATGAGGTACATGTACCTGCAAGAAAATAAACCAAATAAGGAATTTCTAATTCATTATGTGAATAAATGTTACAGTATATCAATAGAGCAATAATTTACCTGGTCCATGCAATATTTCTTGAAAATTTGAATGGCATTATAATTCATTATGTGAATAAATGTTACAGTATATCAATAGAGCAATAATTTACCTGGTCCATGCAATATTTCTTGAGAATTTGAATGGCATTATCAGTGATGGCAGGAGCTTCCAAAATAAGACGATGGAACAATCTGCAAGAACAAGAAAAATAGATGAAAGACTCGATGAAACAAGAATACCGCTAAACGGAGCATTACCTCAGAACAGGAAATGTTTTCAAACGTGTTACCAAAGAATTACCACTGCTAAGCTCAGATCACCTTTGATCAAGTTAAAAATTGGTGGTATTTCCTTGCAAAATGTTGTACATCAAATCAAGTTAACTAATTTGTGTACCATTGCAAACTCATACCTAAAATTTGTATTGCTCATTTTCAACAAAACCAGTTATCTTGAGGAATAATTGCCTATAACTTTGGAAATGAGAAGGGTTTAACTTATTCCTATTCTAAAGAAGCATGCAGAATGGGATGATTTGTCAAAAGCTATATGGTTTTCTTTCCATTATGCCAATAAGATTTGTAATATATCACTCAAACACAAAGAGGTGTGCATGCGGATGTTAAAACAATTCTTTCGTTTCAATTTGTCCAAAAAATGGATAATGACACCTTAACCAACAACAGAATTAAAAATTTTCTTAACAAACTTTAAAAAGTTAAAAAAGCATAACGAACCCCTCCTTCGTGGTCTGTTCAGTTCGCTCAAGGAGGCCTGATAACAGCCTTGTCAGGCATTCATCATAGCTGGCCAGTGAGGTCCGCTCATTGCGAAGATTAGACGCGCAGAATCCCTGACAGTTGGCATACTCCTGGTACAGCCAGGCAAAGGCAAGGTCAGAACGATTACGCAGGTCCTCAAATATATATTCTTGTAGCACTGCAAACATAAACAACCAAATCATTGAAGCACCTAAACTAGGTCCTTTATATCTGATTATTTCTATCTAAGAATTACATGAGCAAAAAGTTCTTACAGTTTTTTAATTCTCCACCAAACTGCGACACAAGGCTAGTCAGGAGTTTGGTTCGGGCTGACAAAGCATTCCCTAATGATGCACTTTCTGATTAAAAGAAAAAACAAAACACTATTAGTGAGTATCACAATAATAAGTAATACTTATACACGAGGGCTGGTTCTGCCTTACTCTCTGCCTGTAGGATTCGTTTGACTGAGGCGATGGTCATTTCATCCAACCTGTCTCTGTCCAGGTCAGAGGTCACTGTGGACAGCTTGAATTGTTTGATTCCAGGTCTCACAGATCGTATTTGCTGAAATATCAAGATTTAAAATGTGAATCTTAATCTTAATTTGTTACGAAATGATTTTACTATCTGGAGAGAAAAATAATTTGGCTTATAACGCAATATCAAAGTTTTGACATGTATATCCATCATTATTTTTCTAAAAATGTACATGGATAGGTTAAGGAGGCATATGGGCAATTTAGCGCCTTATTTTGATTGTAACATTAAAAATAGTATAAAAAATTAATCACCATTTTGAATCAGACCATAAAACATGCAATAAAATCAAGAAGTACATTACGAAAACCTCGGTGTAAAATCACATGAGAACTATAAATACAATATGTAGCTTATATTTATTTGTTAATATAAAATGAGTTAGAACAACACTACCTCAAGGTTTTCCCTAAACAATAAACATTTCTAATAAAGGTAAAACATCTCAGATTTATGAAAACTACTGCTAGAATCCTATTTTCTCCTCGATAAAATAGTTATTCGTCCAGTTTTTAGAAAACCTTCGCAACTTTAAAACAGTTTTCACAGAAAACAGTATATTAAAATTGCATCAAAGCAACACAGAACAAAAGATTCTACTTTTAACACTTTTCAATTTAAGCATCGATCAAACTATTGATACAAGTAAAATAAGAAGTTGCCTCATACTTTCTCTTAAACATGCTTAGCAACCTCAGAAACTGAAGTATGTTAAATTCACTTTGAGATCAAGAGTTGCCATTTTTAGATGTAAACAAACTGAATCACATAGGCTGGTGATGGTGTTTAAAAGACAAAAAGAGACTATCAAAGGCAAGTAAAGTGTTCATATCTGTAATTAAATGTCCGAGGAATTATTTCAAATTAAATATTTGTATTAAATATGTTCAGAAATAAGCTACATTTAACACAGACTCCACATGCTTCCTTGACACCCCTGCATAATAACCTTTGTTTTTTAAGACAAAATCATTTCTCAGTATGCACTCAGTAAGCTGCACACTTTACAGATTTCTAACGAAACTTAATAAAGTTACTTAAAATGACTAAAATGCACACTAACTGGAGCTGCTGGTAGATTAGCTGCCTTTGAAGATGACGGCCCAAGTGCTTCTGTAAGGCCACCTAAAAAAGAAATTTTGTCCAATAATATCCATATAAATAATAAACAAGATAAGGTATTTTAAAATTAAAACAAGTAAGTTACTAAAAAAAATATGTTTTATAGTAAGGTTTTAATAGGTCATTTTAAAGTATTAACTAATGGAGACCATTTAACTAAATGCAAATGAATTGAGAACGATGTTTTGTACAGTTTTTCTTACCTACAACTGTCTGTATAACCTGTTTAGGAGAGGTGGGCTGGTACTCAGGGGACGCCCCTCCATCCTCCTCAGACACCTCCTAAAATAATAGTAGTGTACCAAAAGTGAAATGTACAATAATGTACTACCGAATTACATTCCCTATATGTTCATTTGGGATTTACCAGTGAAAAACTGGTTCACAGCAGAATTCTTTTTCAACTGAGCTTTTTTTCTAAATTTTTAAATCTTGAACAATAACAGAGACCTTCAAGAACTGCTTCATATTGAAAAATATTGGAACATTGCTTTGAATGTGAAAAATGTTGGTTTACTGTATATGTACTAAGATTTAATAATCATGAAGCCTTTTTTGGTACATGTATTTCAAAAAATATATCAAATACATCATCAATATCTTGAGATTGGGATATTTTATAATTAAGGCCATGAATGATGCTTAGGCTTATTTTCACTGAAAAAAAAGATAATTAATTTATATAAATGTTGAAGATTTCACAACAGGCTACCTCAAGCTGGACTTCAGCGATGCCCTTGCCCATTCCAGCAGCAGTGAGCTGATTGGCCAGTAGGCGCCCCATGTGTTTTATCTGTCCCTCTGTCCCGGCAGCAGCGATGGGGGTGTAGGTTGCCTGGAAATGGGGAGGAAGCTGGTCTGGCAACATCACCTGTAAAATTAAATCACACTACCTGTGAACCACCTGTGAGGGATTCACTTTGCCTTACAGTCTGATGTAAACCAGTTACAAAAAGAAATTCAAAAAGGAAATCAATGAATACACTGACCATGCTAATCAGGACAAGATCTGCCACATTCTGTGGAGTCAGGCGGGGGATGATGTCCTCAGCGGTGATGTCTACCGCAGTCTGTCGCTGTTTGAGGGTTGCAGGTGCTTTTACTTTAGAGCGATCCACAAAAGGAGTCATGCCAGCATCGTCATCATCCAATTCAATCTAAAACATATACATGTATTTTATACAATTTTGATAAAGTGTATATTGGTATATATCTTAGCAACATCATCCAACTTGATCTATTATATACAGTTGAAAATTCTAATGCTGCAAAAATACACATCAACAATAGCAACCATATCAAATCAAAGCATGAATGAGCACAAAAATTGCTACTATACACAGTATAAGTTTAAAAAAAAAAAAATAAAGATAGTTGATCCCATTTTCTAAAATCATCAAATTGCAACTCCTTTTAAAATTCATAAATGACTTCCAACTAAAATTTCCTTAACCATGTTCTATCAGTTTTCTACTTAAGCTGTCAATGTCCCACCTCACTCTCTATTTTGGCTTTCTTTGTTGTACCGCCCGAGTCCTCCAGCTTCCTCTTCCTGCTCTCGTCAATCTTTGGCATATTCTTCATCACCTTTAAATAGTAGAAAACTTGTCAATTCAGTCTTAAAACTAACTGGCAATATTAAGTAAACATTTACGGCGTGGTACCAATGATTGTACATGTACTGTACTTCTTGACAAACATCAAATCGGCCTTCATTCAACCATCAGTATTTTTTGACCTGACTTACCTCCGAGTTGGTGGCCCCCAGGTCTGTCAGGAGTGTGGTTATCTGTGTGATGTAGTCCACTGAGGCCTTGTGTTTCAGCAGGGACAACATGTGCATCTTCATGTTCTTACGCACACTGCTCACCTGAGACTTCGCCAGTGTGGGCGGAAGATTTACTACAAAACACAGACACATTAATAGAACACATTTACATATCTGTATCATAGACTAGTTAACAAGTGTAATCCTGATTCCAGTTATACATTGATATTTGCAGTACATATATTTCCCACATTTGACCAGAACTGGTAAATATCACAACAGTTTATTGCAATGAAAATATTCACAAATTATATTCCTAAACAAGTTTAATTTAAGTGCAACTTTTTGTGCACAAGAAATATACAGGTTTTTTATGGATGGAACTGTAGCTCCAAGGTCCATCAACCCAAATTTCCCATGGAGCTACAGTTCTGCAGCTACCTGGTTGTGTGTTTTCATACTCATTGGATAAAAATTATTCCCCTTTACACATCACAAATGGTCCTTTAAGTACAATAAATCTTTAGAATAAAACTTACTGTTGAAGAATAACTTCTATGTATAAAAGATAGAGGATGATACATGCACAGGTAAATAAAACTAATTAACTTACCCTGCAAAGTCTCAAAAGACTGCACCACCTTCCCGAAGAAGTACGGCCTCTGTCTGGCTATGGTGGTCAGACTTCCCATGACTGTCATCAGGTTTATACTGAAACAAGCAACCCAGTATATCTAATACACTGTACATTCAAAGAACACTTAAAGTGCTGAAAATGCATTTAGCTTATTTCTTTTAAATACATCCCAAAAGTTGAATAATTTACTTTCGTATGATTATCAATACCAATCAATCTGGATATTGTCCAATAAATGACTTAAACACATGAAAATCACAAAATGTTATCATTTTCCTAATTTTATTTGGGCTAAAAAATTAATATCAATACACAATTAAATGAGAGACTTTTATCAAGTCTTTAAACCTCAACCAATTATATTAATTTCTTGTGGTATGTTAGCAATAAAACAATTATACTACAACAATACCCCCTCCACCCATTGTAAGTCAGCGACATCACTGGTCCATGTTTTTGTTATCATTCACCTGAAAATGTCCAATATTGAGGCTGTATATACCTGGAAATGTGAGGTGAGGCTTGGAATTGCAGAAGTGTTTCAAACATCTGTTTGCCTTGCTCCTCCAAACGTTTGACTTTTAGATACTTGTTGTCCTCTGGAACAAGATCCAAAGTGACCTCAGCATCAGGCTTGGAAGATTTTGGTATCTCTGAATCCTGCATACAACACAATTATTCAATAAATAATAAATTTCTAACATTAAATTGTATCAGAATTCTATGCTATCTTTGAGGATTTCTATACATACCGGAGTTTTACGAGACAGAGTCAAAATAACCCCTTCCATAAACTTCACGACATGAGTTCTTATTCTGTAATGTAGAAACAAAATGTACATGTACATCATCATTGTCAACAAAAATATATGCGAAAAATGAAGCAAACACTTTGCAAAAAAAGTTAGCCTAAAATCTTACCCATCATTCTCTGAGTCAATAAGCTCAAACATTCTGTTTTTCAGGGATTTCATAGTCTCCCACACAAAAGATTTTTCTTCTGTTACATTTTTGGCCTTAGCTAGCCACTAAAACATCAGATATAAATATTATCATTCCTTGGATTTTAAAAAGCCTCTCAATTATCAAAAAAAATTTCATCTATAATGTTATTTTTTTAACTCACTTTTACTATGACTTTATAAACTTGAGGTAAAGACAATATGACTTTCTTTTGGACATTGACATTATCATCTTGCAGAAGAATTTGCAGACAGGGCAGTATCTTGTTTAACAGCTCAGGATCTTTCTTACTGCAACAGATTTTACATTCATTTACTTTAAAGTTTATACTATCTGGTACAAGCAAATCAGTTGAGTTGATGAAATAATCAGATTCAACATAAAGGTTGAAAATACAGAGTGAAACATTTTTAAAATGAATATGGTAACATAATGACAAGGTTTATTCATTTACAATTTCTTTTGATAGCACATGAATAGCAATTTGTAATTAAGATATACATGAATAGCAATTTGTAATTAAGATATACATGAATAGCAATTTGTATACAACATGACCATGTATAGCAATTTATAAGTATAATGTACATGTATTGCAATTCATAGGTCACATATACATAATAATTTATTTGTTTGCAACCTGTTTTACTTACCAAGCCTCTTCCATGAAGGTTATCACATATTTCTTCACATCAACTGACCGGTCACTTTGAAAAGCAAGCATTTCCTAAAAAATAAGCATATACATGTCAATATTTATAGAGAAAAATTTCTTCATTTACGAAACATTTGTTGGTTCGTATATACAATGTAACAAAACTTTCCATTTTCAAATTAATGTATATGTCTTTCGACTCTATATATGTGTTTTTTTTTTTTTTTTTTAAAAAGCATGTACACAATCAGAAAACTTTCTTAGATTTAACAATTTGTTGTACCTGGTATACCTACAAGTAATTCTATACTTACATCTAAGAAATTATCAAGCAAAGTCGGATCCTTGTGAATGATTAATTCTTGAACCTGGAAAATTTCATAAGATCATCAAAAGGTTAATTCTTAGTACATGTAGTTCATACCCTACAAGACAGGCCAAAGATAGCATGTAGAAATGTCAATGTTGGGTTACAATGGTCGGTGTCATTTGTAATGAAAAACATACTATATTAGATATTTTGTTATTTCAGACTTAAGTTTTTATGCCATTTTAGCAGCTATGCCTTTTTTTAACATTTGCCACATCTCAATTTTTTTACCACATTCACACACCCATACATGTATGAAAATAATGGACATTTTTATATTTAATGCTATACATTAGGGATGGGACGGTCCACTGATGCACCGGAGCATCACAGTATTTATTTTGACGATATTTGGATCGATACATTTATCATTAATACAACAATACCTAAGGGAACTTTTTTTTATTTTCCAAAAATATCCGAGCTTCATACATCGGCTATTTTTAGTCCACGTGCCTAATATGAAAGTACAAAGATGATGGAAAACCTCGTAAAGTTGTCAAAACTGTTAGGAAGCTAAATCTGGAGTGTGGACAACTTTTGGATTACTTGTTTATGAAAAATTAGTGTATATGGGACTAAAGCCATTTGTAAATTGTGCAACGCTCATTTTAAATACCCCGGTATATCAAAATAACTTTGGACATGCGGTAATTGATTGAATAAATTTGTAATCCTTATTCATATTTTCATTTAGTTGCAATGTATCGTGATATGTATTGTATCGCATCTCATGTATCGTGATATGTACCGAATCGGCTAAGTACAGTATCGCCCCAGCCCTACTATACATATATGTACACTTTAAAATTAACTGCTTTAACTCACTGCAAAGGTAGCACTGTAAACATATCATCATTACTTTAAGAATACCTGTCTGAGAATGTTTATCTTTTGGGCTTCCTTTGACATCAAAGAAGCCTGATTAATGAGTTCAACAACCTGAAAAAGAACAATTCACTGTAGAGTATAACGGAAGTTGAAACAATTCATAAAATAGTTGCATGATAATGATTCTCTATAAATACCTTTTGATTTTGAAAATATACATGTACATGTAGCTTAAATTTTCATGTACATTAAAGTGTATATTTAATAATGCAAAATACTGGTATCTTTTGTTCCAAGCTAACTAATGCTATTTTCTACACTCATTAATATATGTTAATTTCATCTAATCATTTTTGATACGCAAGACTTCCAGCATTAAAAATATTCTCAGAGATTTTTGGCATCATCGTGTGTGTAATGTCAATCATGTCATGGAAATGCAATTATGTGCACTAACAGGTCAGCTGAAGCATAAAATTTACATGTTTTCTTTCTAAATAGATTGCTGCTTTTAAAACAGCAAACTTGGCACAGAAAGGGGAATGGATTACAATATGAAGAGAAAGAGAAAAATATATCTACTGTGAATGTCAGATATAAAAAGTGTTTTGGCGTAGATTTTTTCAATTGAAAAAAATAGTATACGAAAGGCTTATGTTATATAATCTAGATGGTGATCAATGCCGCAAGTGACCGGGTGACTGTGAACAGTATGGTGCACACAAGCTCTAGAATGCTGGAGAAAACGTACCCAGGAGAAAACGTACCCAATTCCTAGGGTACGTTTTCTCCAAGAGAGAATGTATCCAGGTACGTTTTCTCTTGGAGAAAACGTACCCTATAAAAATCATGAATAACAGTTTAAATAGATATTCTGGGATGCAATAAAATACATTATGTATTATGCAATAAACATTTGTATCATTTAATTGTTGCTTTTGTTTTTATATAATTACGTACATTAATTAATTAGACAATAATTGTGTTATATACAAATGCACCGACTTTGCCTGAGCAGTTTAATTAGTCGGGAATCATTCCATTGATATAAATAAAATCGTTAAAAAAATATAGATCGACATAATAGTTTTGATTGCAATATAATTTGGAGAACTCAATTATGAATATCTCGAGAAGTCGATAGCGCGTTTTGTTGTTGTTTTTCTTGTCGATAGATAATACATCATCTTTATGAATAGTTTTTTTTTTCATTGTTAAAATGTCCCTTGAATTGACACAACTTTGAAAGTCTCCAAGGGCTAATTACATTGAAATTACTAATATTAAAAGCAGAATACTTATCACAAACATGGTAAATTTTATCAACTATCAAAAAATTATTTTTGACATAAAGTTGAAAATTTTGAGCTTAAATCATGTTCAAGTCCTTTTGATATTTAATCGATAAATATAAGAAAACCCTTACAGGATCTATTATTATTTTAAAGATATCATTTATTTAAATTGTATATTCCTATATATTTATTCATTAAAATATGCATTAAAGTAGTAATCAAAACTAACTGACATGTCCAAATCCTTTAAATATTCAACCGATACATATAAAAGAATTATTATTATCTATCAATTCCTCTATATTAAATGCAGTAAATTAGTTATTCAAAATATATAACTTATATGTTTATTATCTTAATGGGTACGTTTTCTCCAAGAGAAAACATACCTGGGTGCGTTCTCTCTTGGAGAAAACGTACCCTTGGTACGTTTTCTCCTGGGTACGTTTTCTCTTGGGTACGTTTTCTCCTGATACCAAGCTCTACAGTACCTTATCATAAGTCGATATCGACTCATTGTGTTTGTCTTCCTCGTCCATGAAGAACTGTGCTGCAGTCGATCGTCTGCTTTCGTCCGCCATTTCGTTTTCTATATTTTCACATACAGCACATGCGTTGTTTTAATCTAGAGAAAAAAAAACCCTGAAAAAGTGAATTTTCCAAAAAAAATTTACGGAAGTTGATTTCTCTGTTTCCCGACCCCGATGCTTTTCGCGAACCATATTTAAAAACAGGGTCACTTGCTCTAAAATTAAGTTCTTTTTCTCCTACACTATTTTATTGATATTTTCATTTCAAAATGCCCAAAATTTAACTTTCAAACATTTTTTACGCTGTATAGAGACCCGCCAGGGCATGTTTTATTATGAATTGGCTACTCAACCAATAACAATGACTCTAGCAACTATAAAAACAGACAGCATCGAAGGTTGGGCAAAAATGATTTTGAGGAACGGTCCCCTCCACTTTTTTTTTTAGAAGCAAGCAAATTATAGGGTAACTTAAGAAATTAGAATTAAAGATTGGTAAATTTTTATTTAAGTCTGTCATTTTTATAACCTTCCACAGTCAACAAATTTTCTGATTTGTCAGGACTCTTTGACCATAAATCAAAAGATCTGCGCAACGGCCAACCAAACAACCTAACCGGTATATTTACGCATAATATCAGCGTTCAAGTGATGGCCCACTGTCTCAAGCCATGGTCTGGCGTGTGTTGTGGCGGATTGGAGAGGATCGTATACGTTATATTGGCCGTGGTTCGCGACGATGCTGATGGACCACCCGACACTTAAACTTAACGCCTGCATAAACTAAGTCAGATATAGACCCAATTTTTGATAATCTATGCACACTGCTTCTACCACGAACGCACTTGTATTTCGTATAACGACTACATATATGTGTATATATATGAATATTGTCAGTCATTGTGCAATAAAACCATATTAGGAGGTGTCGCCAATGATCAAAAGAAAGGGTCCACTTGAAGCACTCGGGAAAATAGATAGGGCAAAGATCAACAGCTGCTTTAGAAGATCAGGAAGGAATGCAGAACAGGCTCTGATGTGTCAACACCACGATCAAGCAATGACGTATAACAAGCAAAAACAGTCCGCACCAACCTTGAACATTTAACACGGTTTATTTACAGTAAACTGTCCCATCCAGTTTGTATATGTACAAATATGTCATTGTGTGATGTATAAATTCGGAGCACATGATTACATTCATTCCATAAAAGTAACAGAGAAAGGAAGTGGTGGTGATGGTGGTGGTGGTGGTGGGGGGGGGGGGTATTTATTAATTCTTCCCAGCCCAAACTACACATTAACAACATATAAAATTCACGCCGCTTATAGTTAGCCCCAACATGTACCATCGATTTACAAACATCCGTGGAACAATAAATTAAATAAAACAGCTCTCTAAGTTAGTAACTAACTATTTTATAGAGGCTGAGCAGTAAGCTAGACCACCAATGTGCTGCAAGCTTTAAGGATGTTAAGCATTTACACAAAACCAGGTCTGAAAACTTTCTATAGAACATTAAACATCACATGCATAAACGCCATGTCAGAAATTGTAATGCAAATAAGATATTTTTATTTGAAGTGTGAAGTTTGCGCATTAATGCTCTAGTTATAGAAGACAAGTTCTCGACCTTCAACATTTCTTTTCCGGTAGAGTTTCCCTTATAAGCCTTCTTCCGGAAAAGACGCAGGAAAGACGCGTGTCGCTCGAGACAAACGGCGAAAATGGAGACCAAATATGTCTCCGTTTACACGTCCCAAAACGCCTGGAATGGCCGGATTCTGTTAGGCTTTATCTTCTCCTTCCTTGGTTTCCTGGTCTTCTTCGTATCCTTTGTGATGCCGCGATGGAACGACTTCGAGTCGGAAGAATTCGCCGGTCTCGGAAATATCCGAATATCAAGGATCGGCCTCTGGCAGAACTGTAAGATGTACGACGGCTTTGATTGCAATTGGAACACAGGTATTAAATTTACAACATGATAGGTAGAACTGATATGATTTACCCAGAGCATTTGTACAAGACCAAGTGTAATCTAGGCACATAAATAAAGTACTTAAATCTCAAAATAACAACCAAACGTCATAAGTATCCTTTTTTTTAAAAATCTGTATTTTTGCAATATTAAAATTCAATAACACAATGTAATAATTTAAAGGCATACTACATACTGTGTGTCCATTAACTGTTGCTTTTAATATCTTATTGACCGAAAACGAGTTCTTGAAGTTTCTTGATACATGCAATTAAAACAAAACTCTACAGTTAGATCACCCCCCCCCCCGGAAAATTCACACTTACAGTTAAATTCACATTGTATTACCAAACATAAAATTTGAGGGGCATTTATTGAGTTATAAGCAAGTTACAGAGCTTACAATTTCTCACTATGTAAACAAAGCTTTTGTTTACATTTTGAATGTTGAAGTGAAAATTCTAGTTCTAGACCTAAAATGAAAGTGTTAATGGTTAGTAACTGTTTATTTATGCTTAAAATGAATAAGAATATAGACAAATCATCTTGAAAAAGATTTTTTACAGGTATATTGAACCTAAGTAAACAAAAACAGGGCGCGAGCCTTGTTTACATGACGAAGAATTGTGAGCCCTGTATCTTACTTAAAACTCATCGAAAGGCACCCATTTAATTTCATTTGAACATTAAAAATGCATTCATAAAGCGTTGTAAATAATAAAAACAGAAAAATAGTATTTGACCAAAATCGTGACCATGCCCCTTTTAACTGCGACGGTATATGCCAGGTATATGTGACGATTTAAACATTTTACATTCAAGGAATCCCCGGGATCGCAGCTCCGCAGACTTTCCATTGCATCGCTTTCGTTTTGTTCGTGGTGTATGGGATCCTTCTGTTCCGGTGGCAGAGACAGGACAGGCTCCCGATCCGGCTCCTGGAGGCGTCACTATGTGCCTTTGCTATTGGTAATTAAATCTTTATCATATTTTCATGGAATGTATTACTTGGCTGCATTCAAGATCGTAGCAGTACATAGCTCTAAGCAATCTATTATAACAAACATTAGATGTTCCAAATTCGATGCCGCTTCTCAAAAGTTTGAGAAGCGGTAGCAGATTCGGAGCCTCTATATTTTCAGTAAGATTGAGATCTAAGTAGCCACTATATTGATCTTGAAATATATGCCACGTGTAGTTTAGCAATATGTATGTCTGTGCGTTCAATATGACATATATATCTAACCTAGTATCTAGGGTTGCAGCTACGATCTTGAACTTATTGAAATTGATAACAACGTTTTGAAGTTAAAGTACATGAATATACCATGATCATATTTGCTACTGCATATTAACTCGCTTTACTGAATTTAATGTGGCATATAACATCCCTCAGGTTTCTTCGTGATGCTGAGTTTTTTGACCTGGATAACCCAGCTTGGTCCCCCCTTCCAGTACCACCTCGCCATTGGCTTTGGATTCGCCGTCTTCTCCTTCGTCTTGATGGAGCTGACATTTGTGATATTATTTATGGAGAGTAAACAGGAAGCTCGAAAACGGAAGTTGGTCGTGGACGAGGAAGACACAGACGATCGTCATACCAATGTAGTTGTGTGATTCTCCTTAAATCAGATAGGAATTCAAAAGACTTCAGTTGCTCGAGCTGATCTAACTGCAACTAAGACTCACTGATCGCTGTGACAATACAGCCGTGTTAACGCTTTGCTGGAGGCTGAATCTCCCAAGACACCACACAATGCATACTGTATGGTGTCAAATCAAAACCACAACCAGGGGTATTTGAGGAGACGCTTTGCTTGAGTCATTTCCGAGCAGATATACGCGATCAAGGAACAAACACCTTGCAGTTTATAACATGCATCTTCTCAAATGAATTGACTCTAAAAGAAGTTGGAGACAAACCATTTTCTATCCTGCTGAGCTCTGCAACTGACGCTCTGATCTTTGTCAGTGACATACATGTACAAGTTTAGCGGTTTACATAGCCCAAACTGTCCCAGTTAATACAGATTGTTAAGGTGATTTTCATAACAATAAATTCATTCCTTTACTATAGTAATTTATACACAATATAATCTGTTAATACCAACTCAGAAATTATTTAGTATTTCTGAAGAAGCTAGTACATACTGGCTCAAGAGTCCACACTATTTGAACTAATTCTAGTAAGCAGCTTATAGAGTACAAAGTTAACACGATATGTAAAACATATAATGTAAAAAACCGTTCACTTAGCTTGGAAAGTTGTTAGCAAGAATGAACACAATTTAAAAACATTCAAGCTACGGACCTAATTATCAACATTGCTTTCACCAAACAAGTATTGTAATCCACATTGTAAAACCAAATGGATTTATATTTACATTTTGTAAAACGTTGTGGCAATTTAGTTTAGTATAATGTACATGGCATGGATTTGCACCAAAAAAAGGATATACACGAAATCTTGATTTTTTTATTTGTCGATTTGTCAATTGTCAAACAGAATATGTCCCTAAAGCATGGACTGAGAATTGACTTTAAAAAGTCAAAAATTGCTTTATGGATTTCTTCATGTACTCGACTCATAGACTTTAAGTAAATACATCAAACTTTTATCTAAAACTGAGTTGATTTTAAATATTCATTTATAATATCGTTCATCGATACTTGTTGACACCGGTCACAATATTTGTAGAACTACAGTCACGGGAAAATTTGGGTTGACTGTCAATTTTCCCGTAAAACTACAGTTCCGCCTTTTATTTTTCCTACAGAGTTCACGACAAAATGTATGGTTACATCTATTAAGATATGGAGCTTGATTGGCGACCATCTACATCCAACGTTTGCACATTTTGCCTCAAAGTTATAATGTTTGGTGTTTTACTGAAATCATAGAGAGAAAGATAAAAGGAAAGAAAGATTGATAATCAAAGATGACAGATGCAATTTTATAGCAATAGAGTTTGTATTGCCCTGCATTTTGTTTATATCATTTAGAACATGTAGCCTTTATATTTTAGTAACATTTACAAACGTATCAAACTTAGTGCAATTAAGCAAGTTTAGTGTCTCTGTCGTTTTTATAACTAATGTGTTATCACGCTTTAATTCGGTGTGCTGACCATTAGTCTATTAGTAGTGTCTGCTGTTTACGTTGAAGTAGAATTTTGCTGCGCTTTGTTTACTTAAGTTGGTTAAAGACTGCATTTTGATATTTATCTTAATTATGGAACCTTGTCGTTTCCTGTGTGAATCTGGCCACTTTATCAGTATTTTAGGCCTGTAAAAGTCTCTGAACTGTCCAGACGTTATTTAACCGATAGAAACTGTGGCCAATCACGATGTAAGTTTTGATAGTATTGTTTTAAAACTATATGTTAAGAGAAATTAATTATGAACCTTTTTATGTTCATTTATGCGTGCTGAACTATGTTTTTAATTTGTTGACAAACAGATATTTATTGTACGTATTGATTTATTTGTATTTTTATATTTGTTTGTTGTAGCTTTTTACCATTCACACAAAGTTCTTTTCACCACTCAAGTGACATTGTGCGCATACCAGGAGCCGCGCTTTCCCATGTTAATGTCGTGGATAATAAAATGAAACTGGTTAACTAACTGTAATCTGTGTTGTTAAGTTCTTAAGCAAATACACACGGAAGGCATTACAGAGTTTATCAGATGATGATGTAGAGCAACCTTTAGCATCATGTAAAATTACAACCTGTAATTTGATCCCAGTGTACTGTATTACTGGTACTGTAATGTGTCGGAATACGGCTTGTTTACATGTATATCCACAGTTTAAATTACGTATTTTTAAAAAATCCTTTATTTTCACTGGATTTTCGTAAGAAAATATAGAACTGACAATGTTTATAAACATGTTATGAACGTTAACTGTGTAATCCTTTAAGGATCGAAATGAACCATAAAAAAGTGCATTTTTGCTTTAGTTTGGTCTTTGCCCCCCCCCCCCCCCTTAAAACAAACAACAAAATAGGTGGGATGAATTTTTGAAAAGATTAATTATTATCTCATGTCATACGATATTTTTTGTTTACCGGGAGGAATCTTTAAAGATTCCATTATGACGTTTTGCGTCGGTTCCTATTGTGAAACAAGCTGGTTTCCAATATAAATAGTTATCCTTTTTTTTTTAACACCAAAAAAGGGATATTTTAAAAAATGATTTACCGAGCCGGACCACTTGCACACAACCAATAAAAATAGGACAAACAATTCACAGATCAATCGCTGATATCAGATAGTTGGCCGAGGCCGGTCAACTTTTTGATATAACAGTTAAAATGCTGACTTTTTAATTGTATTAGTTATACGGAAAATTAAGGTAAATTAATAAAGACAAATATTGACTGTCGAAATTAAAATCACAAATCACACGTGGAAAAAGGACTACCAAATACCGAGTTTCCCTATTTTCCTGATGGTTACAATCTCAATGCAATTAGTTTATGTTGTAATGTTGTACTTGTGTCTTTTATTAATTTTCAATCTAAAGTTGAAAATGATTTTATGACAAATTATAATTTGTCATGTAATCATTTTCAACTTTAGATTGAAAACTAATAAAAGACACTTGTGATGACTGCACCCGGCCATTGCCCTAAAAATATTGTTCTTAATGAAATACGAATAATGACACTTTATCTTAACATATGTCATATTGTAAATTTAGAATTTAATGGGTGTATTTCACTCTGTACACTTACCCAGTAAATTCAAAACACCGGGTACAATGTAACTCATAACACGTACAATTTCGTGATCATTGTTGACTTGGTACTTGCTACCCCCCCCCCCTTCTCCCGCCCCTGACATATTGAACAAACACGAGCGCGAACTCGGATACTGGGACGAATGACACTTGTTATTATGTGTAATATAAATAAATTTATTACCTAATCAAAGGGATTTTGTTGTTTTATAACAAATTAAATATTTGCGTCTATTTTGAACTGCCGGTCAATAGACTGCGATCTATTAGACCGCCAGTCAATAGACTGCGATCTATTGGACCGGCAACGTATTTCAGAACGCGGTTATGTTAATGTTACATTCTTTCGATAGTTCTCAGGGAATGAATATTCCTTTACATAGACGCTGTTTTTAGTACTTGGTGAAACCAAATTCAATATTATCAAAATAGAGTATCAAATAATCAACAGTTTTAAAGCCTCATATAAGGTAAAAGAATATTTAAAATCTAATGGGTTGAAGACTCCCCCTTCTTTGTGTAAACTAATATTAAATTGAGATGTTGTAATGCATGCAACAGGTTTTGTGCATGTAAAAGATGAAAAAAAAAATCTTAGTACATGTATATTACATAATGGCACGAAAACCATCTGCAATATGCATATTGTAAACCCCGAAAACTAAAAAAGGAATTAGGTAATAAAACAATTATTTAATGCTTGAACAGTCAATAGACCAGAATTTTTTCCCTTGGTACAGGGAACAGCTCAGTATGATCTATTGACCTCGGCCGTTGGCCTCGGGCAATAGATCATACTGAGCTGTTCCCTGCACCTCGGGAAAAATATTCTGGTCTATTGACTGCTCAAGCATTAAATAATTGTATAATATTTATTTGCACTCAAAACATAAGAGGAATGTAAAATATTCACATGCAGAATCAAAGTCCACTGGCTTGTGCGATGAAATGAAGTCATCATCACAGTATGGTGGTTGATTTAGGACATCAAAACTTATTTCGTTCAAAATGAAGTTTTCATTTCGTTTTCCCAAATCTTAATATTACTATCATTTTTTTTTAAAATTTCTTATGATAGCCTAAAGTCTCGTCCGTTCTACTTATTCTAAACTCATAATACATGTATATATTCTTTTAGAAATCATTTTTGCTTTTCGATTAAAGAAGGTTATCTTATGTGCCTAAGTACTATTTATATCGATCGTGTTATCTTGGCGATAAATACTTATGAAACAACTTTTACAGGGTTATTAGATTATCAAATCTAATTATGTCAGTAGATCTGGAACATCACAAGATATCCATGGGGGTAAAATATTTTTTGTTAAAAAAACTCACACCCCTCCAACTTGGACTATGAGTTCCGTTAAATTATGTTACATTTATACAAGGATGAGGTTTAAACACATGCCTTTTATCAGCTTATCCCTTTGTGTGCAATATCAAAATCATCTGCCGTGTACGTGTGGATCAATTTATCTTCATTCAAGGTCGATGTTTACACCAACATTGTGAAATAATTGTATGACAATACAGAATATATTTGACTATACATCACTGATTAACTGAGCATTGTTAATACTCTCTGGCGCGAATCCAGTATGTTGTTGACAAACGGGGGTGAATGCCAAATCCATTGTCATTATCTCTTCCGATCTACAGCACAAATTAAAGGGACATGGTCACGATTTTGGTCAAATTTTATTTTTCTATTTTTTTTAAATGCTTTAGAAATGCATTTCTAATGACCAACTAAAACTTGAGCATCTGTCGTACAATTATAAGCAAGCTACAGAGCTCAATGTTCTTTTTACTGTAGACAATACTCGTACCCTGTTTTTATTTACATTAAATTAATAAACCGGTAATAGTTGTTTTTAGGCTGATTTCTCTCTCTTCTAGTTCATTTCAAGCATAAATAAATAGTTCCTAACGTTTATCACATTCACTTATAGTCTAAAACTGAATTTTTACTTTAAAGCCATATACGCTGTCATTTGCGGTAAATTTTTGGATGTACTAAATGACGATATTTTGGAAAGATATAAACAAACACCACTGAATACACAATAAATATTGATTACAAAGTAAGAAATACTTACTTAAAACGTTCCCTACGCACGTCTGATTATTTGAACCGACCGCCATTGCGACTGTTTACGGAGATTACCGAGTATTTATGAGTTGATGCTACACGCTGATAAAAAGTTGAATGCTGCAGATGGAGTCGCAAGTAAGTGTCCAATTGATTTCTTTTGACATAGAAAATAAATTTTCATTCATATTGTCATGTTTTTAAACTACAATATGATCAAAATATCGAGCTGAGCTCACGGAGGCAAAACTACGGTCATTTGCATTATGGCTGACGTAGAATGGGGTACCAGACGGGGAAATTTCTAGATGAATTAAATTGTGTACATTTTGAGGTCGACGAATACCATAGAAGAAAATATATTTAAACATAAATTTTGGTCTTTTTATTTCTGGATAATATATAGTGTTTATTTGCCAGTCATGGAATCACAAGGGGCAAAACAATAAAAGAAAAATGCAGGGGGGGGGGGGGGCTATACATGCTTTCGACATATATGACTTTATATGTATAGTGTGTTGGTAACAGTTTTTGCCTTATAATAAAATTATTTTGGCATAAACAAATTGAATCTGGTTCACAGACATTGGCCGAAAAAAAGACTGATAAATTTTACACGACTTACTGCATGTGTACTGTACATACATGTATCTATATATACTATCATACTAGTTTTGTAATATGAAAGCAATTTGTAAGTCTGAAAAATTGACTAAATTCTATTCTCATTTTGTGTTCATAGAGTCAGAAATGACTAATGTTGAATCCATACATAAATGTATATCGGTATTATATTCTAGTAAGTCATTTATAATTTACCGAGCACATTATACGATGAACCAAAGCTCCTGTCCGACAGGAGAAATGCATGAAAATATCATAAGCATATCAGGTTGTATACCATTAAAATTTCCTTCAAAACCATTTTATTTATAAAGACACATGGATCTAAAGGTAAAGGTGGAGGTAGGCCTAGGGGTCAGGGTCGAAGAGCTGCTGCTAGAGGCAGAGGTAGGGGTCAGGGTGGAAGAGGAAGAGCAGCAGCTGGTCAGAATAGAATTGAGCTGGCCATGCAAGCTAGACAGAATCGCCAGACACAAATAGAGGTACATGATTTAAAATATGTCTCTCTGCCTTACACTTATACCAAAGAGAGAACAACTCGATCCTTGATAAAAAATAAATTTATAACATGCATGGAACATATTTGCTGAATAAAATTTGAGACCATGAAACTATCTGAAATTATTCACAACACCATTGACTAATACTTCAAAGTGATATTTAAAAAGAGAAAAACATGGCAAAAAATATATTTCATAAGACACGATACATGTATGTAACTCTGCATTTTCTTTAATAATGGAAAAACTATTTTCTTGTGACTTTAGGAGCGTATATCTAGTATGGATGTCGAGTCCCTAAGAAAGACCCTGGAATTAGTGTGCAAAAGAGAGCCTTCTCTGCTGCTGGACATCTTGGATTCTCCTCAAGATACTAATCCAGCACAAGAACACATAACCACAGCACCTAGCTGGTGTACATGTAGTTTTTGTAGGGAGATGCCTACAATGCAAGAGAATGTGTGTTGTGGAAAGACTCCACAAAACTGCCATTCCCAGCTTGCAGTAAGCTATTAACCTAACGATATACACACTGAGCAGTTAATGAAGCGTATATATGGAAATAATAAAGTGCTTTCTTTACAGGATTTCTACACTATTGTCTTAGATGAACTTGTATTGGAGGTGGCAATAAGAAGCAGAAATGATGCATTAGCTGAACCAAGGGACATCGACTATAACAAAGCACACAGACATGCTGCTTATAGACAGTATGTTATGTGGATACATGGTCACCTTGGTGCTGGAAATCGAAAAGTGATTCCCAGTTGCTGTGTTCTAAGGATCAGAGATCGATATCCAGATCCATCAGGGCATTACATTGGTTACATTGAAGGTGTTCTTGGGTTTTAATAAAAAACACAAAACCAGTGCATTGTGTTCTTAGTATGTATTTAAATTAATTTTTTAGTCCTTGGGCTTAATGTCCTTTTCCACGGGAAATCTTGATTTCTTTTCTTCCACAAGCTGCGCTGTTGGAGGGGGTTCAACAGAAGCCAGTGTCTTGGAAATGCGCCTTGGATCGTCAGCATCTAGTACGACTGGCCTGTTCATTCCAATGGGATCTACCAGGCGCTTTTCAATACAGGACGAAATGATGTCACTGACATATGGATATGTCTTCTCCTCCTTTACATGACAAACTGACCAGTGCCCACTCTTCTTACTATAATATCTCTGCTGTCTAAAAAACATGGTAAAAACATAAACTTCCCAGTCTGTGTACAGTTGAGTATCATGCACATCATTTTGAAACTTTTTCTTTTTCAATACAAACCTGAGAGAGCCATCCTTTTTCACTGCAGCTGGCCTATCACAGTTGGCATTATGGTCCAATGCTGCTAGTAGCGTTCTGGCCGTGTACACATGTGGTGTGTAGGATAGTCTTTTTGGCGAGTATTTCAAAATAAGATTTTGAAATGACTCTAACGCAGCAGTGCTTCTGTAGTTAAAAAAAACCCTGTGTAATAGTCTGCATCAATGTACATGTATATCGATAAATATTTCATTAACTTGTGCATAACTTTTATTATACTTTCATGTTAAATACTGAAATCTGATTGGTTCAGACGCAGTTGATAATCCGTTCTATTAATAATTACCCTCAGCGTTAGCAACACACTTAGCAACGGGTAACACAATGAATTGTTACATGCGCGTAAATCATGCGCGTACGGTTTGCCGTGAAATTCACGTCATTTCTATATAAAAGCAGTAAAAAAATCTCTAAAAATAGTGCCTGTTTGGAAGGATAACAGCTGAAATTGACACCCCTTGGGTGTTACCCTCCCAAACAGGCACTATTTATATAGTATATAGTATCAATTGACATAGAATTTTGCATTTCTGCTTGGTTGATACCTGCAATGCAGAAAATATGGTATTTTCTTTAGAAGGTGCTTGTCCAACACAATTTCTCGCAGTGCCACATGTGCGGGAGAGCCTGCCACTAGATAGTCCTTGTTTCCCTCCTCAGTCAAAGGACCGTGCTCACAACAGCTTTTCCCTCCAATCCTGTAAGGCAGAATCCACTCGTGCTCTCCAATTACGTGATGTATAACTCCACACCATATGCCCTGTAAAACAAGAATGAATAAGATGTGACTGAGAATAAATTATTATCTATGACAAATGTCTTCTACTATATGTATTATTAAACATGAAAACTATGTGTACATATTAATATGTATTGTTGTAAACAAGCACAATGGTTACCTTTAACTCACTGAATAATGCAAGTATTGTATTGCATAGGGGGCATGCAAAGAAAAAATACTTACAATGAACTCTTCAACTGTGTTGGCAGAAGCTGAACAATACCAGAAGTGGTTCACCACCTCTCTTGTCCACTGCAGAAGAGGTTTCTTGGTCTTCTCTTGGCCAGCCTAAAACACAAGTGTAATTTTTAAAAGATTTGTCATTTAATAAGACAAACAATTTGATGTATTTCTACAAACGGTGTAACCCACAAAAATTGTCCTTATCAAACCCCAAGAAAACCAATACATCTGATTTTCTGATCTTAAAAATAAGGTGAATTGATAAGTTAATTCTGAAAATATATTTACAATTCAAAAAAATATGCCTTATGGTTAAATTTCTAATTTATTGGTTTTTGTTCTTAATGTGAGAGGAGGTAAAAACCTCATTCCCTATGTTCCACATGGGCATCACAGAATGTTGTACATGTATTGGAAATGTGATTGTGCAGACATAATCTGGAATACTGTAAAGTTCGTACCATACATGCTAAGGCTAAGCATAGTCAGTATGCAAAATATCTGTTTAGTAATCATTACTGTCACACTGGGTTTGGAATTTAGTTAGCAGTTATAAGCCAATACCAGATCAGTAAATTTGTCAAAGTAACCACTAAAATAATATGTGCAATGCAGCAAGTACCTTTAACAGTTTTTTGCCTAGATTCTTGGACCCATGCCAGATGTCGAAGGAATGTTTGATATCAGGATAGTTATTTTCTGGAAGAAAAAAAATTAAATTATTTTTTTCACTGAAAAATTCACTCATTAAAATTTAAAGTATCAGAATAATATAGCAGTATCTTATTACATATAAGTTAAAATCATTATACATGTGCTTACTCATCAAAGATTCAATTTGTACATGTGCGTCGGTGACAACCTCTACAACATGTATCCCGCTCTGTAAGAGGAACTGTAAACCTTTCTGGAAGCAAGCTTTTTCTAATGTACAACTATTTTTCCCTGTCATCCTCTTGTCCATGGTTAATATGCACAATATTTTCTTGCTTTCATTTTCCATAAAGGTGTATGTACAATATTGCGCACAATGGCCCGGACTATCCATACGACCATCCCCTGGGAATTAAAATTTTCTTTTTTACATAGATATCATAATCCATAAAACGTATGATAGTTAAATTGAATATTGATCAACATGTAAATGTAGCACAAACTTACCAAGAATAACAACATCTTTGTCTCTGAATTCTTCCAAAATATGACCCTGATGGTTTTCCCATACTTCCTCAATTGCTGGAATGACGTATCTTCTTTGAATTTTGGTAAAAGAGGAAGAAGAGAGAAATGGCAACTTCAAAAATTTTGAAAAAAGGGTAGACTGATGAAAGTTGCCACCTGAGGCCAACAGAGAAACAGCCATTAAAACATCACCACTGTGGACTCTTCTGTTGAGGAGCGATTGCGAGCACCATTTATGAGCAATGTGATTATTTGAACAGCTCTACAAGACAAAATGTTTTTATTATTATGATTATTCTAAAAAAGTTTCCTCCACACCTTTTGACTTGTACCTATTTTTTAGAAGTATATCACATGTATTGTTCTGGCTAATATATTAATCAATCCGAGTGTATTACTTTGTAGCTTAGTAGGTTAGTCACCTGACATAATTAAGTGACTGCTGACCCACAGGTATGGGGGTTCAAGTCATCAGGAGCTTTCATTTTCGTTGACTTGTGCAAAATTCTTTCTTCAAAAAATCAATTTTATTCTTTCATTTTCAAGTTTTGAAATTTTTTTTTTGAATATCCTATCTTTACATTATATTCATTAGTTTGTGTTGCTTAGATAACATTTTTCAAGAAGAGTGGAGGAAACTTCAACATAAACAAGAAATGTGAATTAGATGTTAAGGAAATTTTTTTTAAATGCTCTGAAAATGTGTTTTTACATAAATTGAAAATTAATGCTTACATTCAATTCAAACTTTAGATTCAAAGATTTAAAATTAATAACAATTACCCATTTCAAATATACAGCTGAGGAGACAAATTCTGAAGTGATGTGGATGTCTTGTCCACATCCTTTCACGCCACAAACATGATGGACATTTGCTCTGGCCAGGGAAAGAAGAGCATCCATGTACACAAGGACTGGTCTATCTGATAACAGTTCGTTTACTTCTGCATTTGTCGTTACTACTTTAATACAGGGATAAGGCTCGATGTCATGCTCTTCTTCCATGTCATCATTGCAATCCTCTTCCTCTGATTCACTAGATAGAAGGCCATGATCTAGTCTAAAATACATGCATAAGATATAAAGATGGGTGTATATTTTTTAGTTTAAAGCAACCTGCTGAAACCAGTAGTAAATTAAATGGCATAGGTAATACTTTCATTCAAGGAAAAGTTTTACAATTCAATATACATGTAGTTCAAAGGCAGCAAATTTTATTTAAAAGTTTGACCACAAGTATTGAAAAAAAAATTCATTACTCAGGTTTAGTGTAAACAAGGTTTGCACAAACAGTTATACTGAACTAATGCCGATGACAGACCAGACGGAGTTTCGAACCTGGGCCCCCTGAATCTCTAGTCAGGTGCTCTACCAACTGAGCTATCTGCCACCAGTATTTAAACCAGTCTGACTGTTACATACCATTATATTACCTTAAGGATAAATTGAAGCTTGGCTCATAATCCTCATCATCAGAAGAATTATCCCCCTGTCCTTGCAATTCAAGTTCCGAAGGTGTCATTGACAATCTATTAGAAATTGAAACACATAACTTAGTTATTTACACAATTAATAATGCATCTTTGTACATGTATTATATCTTTTTACAGTGGAGTAGGTTTTATATTAAATATATCCATGCATGTATAAGATATGCATGTTTATTATACTTCTTAGTATATTGATCTCTATGAAAAGGGTTAGATAAACTTGTTCATCTAAACAAGTTCCAACATCTATACTGTCTGTGATATAGTTTTGCTTAGACTTAGACTTGCTCATAGTGAATAGTCTGAACTTTTCACAAAAAGCATTTACATTGCACTTGGAACTTCTTAAATGTTTTTAAACTTTGTATGTAATGTTACATTTCTTATAATTGTAAAGTCATTTTATTGGAGATGAGTTTTTAAAAGTTAAAAAAGATCATTGAAGACGAATACATGTACCAGCAATTAAAAAATAATAACCCAATTTGTAATAGGTTCACTAAACAATTAATAGGCGAAATTCATAAATCATTTTTTATGAACAACTTACTCAAATGGATCCAAAAAACTGTCATATAATTTTTTACAAGCATGTCCACTCTTACTCTTCATAGTCTTGTTTGACATCTCAGTGTTGTCACTAAAAATTAAAAAAAAAAATTAACTGTAGTCATCTCTTGAAATGAGAGCAGTCTAAAATAATCATAATGCTGTCATATGTAATTCTTGCTTTATCAGTTTATTATCCATAAACTAATACATGCATCTTTCATCATGATAATGTCGAACATAAAAACTAAAACGCATTTTTAGAGAGAGAGAGAGAGAGAGAGAGAGAGAGACGTTAAGTTACCATTCAGATGTTACACTATCCGACTCGGATTCAACTTCAAGGAGATTACACACCATTGATGGTCCAGGTGTTGAAGTAATTTGGGGCAGAAATGACTCGGATTTACTTTCATATCTAAAACAGATAGAAAAGCATGCATTTATTTTTATGTTGCGTTACCCTTTCCGTACCCCATCTTTAAATTTACAGACGATAACGGAGAGATTGAATGACAGATTTCGTGTATTTAAGAGAGCAATTAAATTAAGCTTATATGTTTTTATTGAACAGAAAAAATGTTTAAATTCATATTCGTTAAATAATAGTCTAAAGATCTTCCAAAATCACTATATTTAGATATGCACAGCACTGTGACTTACCTATCCATCAGAATCTTGGCCAGTTCGATGTTCGATGTTATTGTCAGTTTTGTCCGGAGGTCCGTCCATCTGTCAAACTGGTCACCAATGTAAATTTTGAATTTATTTAATTTAGCATTAGCCTCTTTTTTGTGACGCTTTCGTGCAGAGTCCGTTAACTTATCCGACTTTCTGCCTCGCTTTTCCGACATATTTGTCTCCACTGAGGATGCGCAATTCAATCTCCGATGTGTTGACCCCAGGTCACTTGCATATCTCCACGCTCATTACAAAAGTTTGTCTTGCAAGACAAAAATTCTTAACCGATGTACACGGGCCTTAAAAAACTTATAAAACAGTATAACAAGTTACTGACAATTTTTATATGGTACATTTTGTGGAATTAAACCATTCTAGCCCTAATTCACTAATTCTAAAAATTCAAATAAATGACAGCGTATATGGCTTTAACTTTCAAAACAAAAGCTTTGTTTATATGAATAAGTATTGTGAGCTCTATATCTCGCTTATAACATGACGAATGACAATAAAGTTTGGTTGACTACAGAAAATGCGTTATTAAAATATTGTAAACGTTAAAAGCGCAAAAACATAATTTTTGCTCAAAATCATGACCATGTCCCTTTAAAGCTGAAAACATAACTGGAGTGATGGATAAAGGGACATATTTCATGATGTCATGATCTGATTGAATTGTTTTTCTTCAATTTTCTCATTTTTAATTTCGGATATTTTATAGTTAAATAAAAATACAACAGATATGGTAGCTTCTTTGTCTTCCTTTCTGTCAAATTGATTTTGTTCTTCCTCAGAGCAAGCGCATTTAAACTGCACCGAATATCCTAAACCAAAAAAATTAGTGAATCTCACAACATTATTTTGCAATTTGTTTTAATTCAAAGCAAAATATGATTTTTTACGTACAGGTAATTAATATCTTAAACAATTTCTTTATTTCCCAGACCGCTGAAAATTAGAGTATAAGGTAATAGTTATCATTTATTCTTTAATCACTTATTCATAGATGTTATTTAGCTAGCTCACGTTTCTTTTGTAATTTGTAGCAGATAAATGAAATATCAAATCTCGGATAAATGTTTTCCAAAAACTCTTACCCTCGATGTAGTCGATAACTACTAGTAGCCCAGAACGAATTCTAAGCGCAGTGACTGTACTACAGTAAAACAATTGGAATCAAAACGTAGATAATCAATCGTAAAAAACCTTAATACATTCTTGTAAACTCCCATAAATGCCAAGAAATATGTGCAGACATTCTTATGTACTTGAAGTACTTGCAGAAATTCCCGACAGATATATTTTACATATACATACTGGTGCTTGTTAATTTCTCACATACATGTACTCTTACCTGTACATTTATCACAAATAGCTATACTTAAAGAAAACCACCCCAACAAAACAACCCCAATAACATTAGGAAGATAACAATTGAAATTCATAGGGCAGAGTTGCTGAAAACATTATGGTTTAAAATCTCTCTCTCTCTCTCTCTCTCTCTCTCTCTCTCTCTCTCTGACATAATTATTTTTTGTTTGGCCAACTGCAGTGCATTTTGTACCCCCACTCCATTATGATCACCCAGATTCATCCAGTGTTTACAATATACTGAACTAGGAGTCCACTTATCTCTGGTTATATCAGGATACAACAACAAGTTAACCTATTTCACAAACACCAGCTAAATTACATGCTAACTATAACGTCTTTAATATGAATTTTTTAAATAGTTTATGCGTGGATTAAATACATTCTGCAAAATGAATAATAATTTAAATGTAAAAATGACACTTTTTTCGACAAAGTTGCAAAGATTTTCGCTAGCCAAGGGTTTCTTATCCGCATCGCTTCTCACGTTCGTGAGGAGCAGATCTCACGTTCGTGAGGAAGGATGCGGATCAGAAACCCTTGGCTAGCGAAGATGAGTTAACAATGATTACTAGTATCAAAAGTTCAACAATATAGAATACATAATTTTCAATAGTTATCAATGACACAATTTATTGCCACGGCATGGTAAAACTGAAAATGTTGAATTATAAAGCATGTTATAGAATTAGAACTTCATCGAGAGTCAGATTCACATTAAAGGGGGAAGGGGGGGGGGGGCATCATAATTGAAAGCCCAACCACATCAATTTTCAGTAATATATTGTATTGAATGCATTCTAAATAACCATTTTAACAACATCATTGTATTTTATTGTTATTTACGATTATTGAGAGAGAGAGAGAGAGAGAGAGAGAGAGAGAGAGAGCAGGCACTGATTTCAAGGTATTTTGGGGTATTATATGTTGGGGAATCAATTATCTTGATATCAAATATCTGGTTGAATACTGTAAAAGACAACACATTTTTTAAAACTTTATTTGTGTGACTTGTATCTTACAAACGGAAGTAACTCTTGACAAAATTAATTTTTTTTGTACTTTTTGTCTTTGACAATTTTTCCTGAATTAAAATGGCGTGTGCCCTGTGTTGAAATACTCAGCATTATGCGATATACAATTTACTTTCTCAGTTCAAAAATGAAAAGATCTCTTATATTTTTAGCATACAGCTAGGGGTGTTCAAAGTTAAAAAAAAAAGTTATAGATAAAAGCCAATGGAGCCGGGCCAGATTAATGTTAATTGGATCATGTATTTCACTAGTTAAATTGTAATCATTGGATATGGCAGTTACCCAACATAAATACATCTATGTGCATCAAAATATGCAATTTTTATAATCTAGATATGACCTCGTCGCCATTTTTCTGACGGATTTAATTATAAACATATGTCATAATTTACATCGAAACTTGTAAACAAAATTTAGAAAATTATAATGATAATTCATTGAGTGTAATAAAAACATTCTAAAACTTAAGTAATTAAAAAAAACCTTATTTAATTGTTTAATATTTTAAAAATTAAATGTTAACAATTAATGTTTTTTAAACAATTTGTTAGAGTTTGTGTATTTCCGGTATAAATGAAATATTAAATAAAAATTGACAGTATGAAAAAACACTCAACACGGTTAAAATAAATCCTCTTTTACACAGATACTAGATAAATGTCCTTCAGCATTACACAGGATAATCAAACGTAACGGAAGGAACTGTAGTCAGAAAAGCATAATAAAAATATTAAGATTTAATTTATTCATAATTTTTTTTTATGTTTTCTTAAATAGTAAATAATGGCAAGAAAGATCTTCAATTGAAAATTTCAGTTGATTGGTAATTTGTTAACCACGGCTTTCTTTTCAAGTCCTATTGGACATCTAGTGATTTCAATATGGATGAAATTACACCAAAACATAATCAATGCTTGGTTATATAAATTGCACAATATGTTACCCCAAAAAAAAATGCATTTAAAAATTGTCATAAAGGTAACAATGTTAAAATTCCATGCAGTGGCTTTCAAACTCAGACTTGCATGCCAGTATTTTAAGCTTAAACCTAATGCACCTAAACGAAAGTATGTCCTAATATGGAGTTAAATACCTATGTATTGTATCAAACTTATTGTATACAACTAGATACTTGAGTGAACGTTTTTTTTATTAATATGTCTTATTTAAAAAAAACAAGTAAAAAAATCAAATTAGGAATGACTTTTTTAAAGGCGACAAAGAAATGAAAAACAAAAATTGACCGGTTTTGAGTAATACAAAATTTCCAAAGAAAACAAAACATGTTCACACCCCATGCTGCACTGTTACAAGCTTAGAATTTATAAAATATGGTCTGTAACATCCCATATCTCTTATAAACTGTGACCCCCATCACCTTTCCCTCTCCGATGCATGGGACAATCGTCGTTGGATACTTAACCTAAGGTACAATAAACAGAATAAACTTTGTATCCGTGTGGGACCGATATAGTGAAATCGACATCATATGATAACTTTGTAATGTACTTTGTACCCCAACTCTGATTCGACACAGTACAGGGCTTACTGGTGTGAAGTGCGTAATTAGTAGCAAGTCCTAGTGAACCCCTGTAAGCAAACTTTATCGCTGTACTTTACTCTCCCTGATCTCCTATAAATTGACAGGAGCCCACCCTGACCACCAATAGAGAATCTACCGCCGAGCTCCAAGGATGGAGCAAACATTTATATTATTGCTAGCCTTTACGGCAGGCATCTTGGCGGGTAAGTGTTAGCTATAGATTCTATTGGCTAGTGTAAGCAAGTGTAAGCGAGATAATTTAACAGAGGCTATAAGGATAAAAGTTTCATAAGTATATGTTTTCGATTCTTTCTAGAAAATAGAATTAAAATAAGAAAGATGTTTGCTAACTTTATTAAGTTAAATTCTTTAAAATTTTATTACACCTCTGGTTTTCACATGTACCTTGTATATTTTCTATTTTGTTTTTATTGTACACAGACCCATAAGGATATTAAACAAAATGGAACTTAAACTCAAATTTGGTTTGATCAAGTATTAAAAGCTCATCACACTGATTATTTTTTCTTTAATTAAATAACGTAAAAGTGTTTCAACGCAATGTTATACATATTTTACAAGGCTTTGGGGAAGACATATTAGATTATTTGCCCCGAGGTGACAATAAAGCTTTGGAGTGTCAAGATTATAGTAATAAGATATTGATTATATAAATAATTTTTTGAAATCTTACACCATTAGTTAACCTATAAGTTATAAATTAAAAGTTTAACAATTGAAAATACGTTGTGTGTTAAAGTAGCATTATTTTGTCCGAAAAGGACGCACAGTTTAAAAAATAACGTGTATTCGACTTTAGCTCTGCTTATTCTCCAAGCCTTTTTGAATAAACAATCAAGTAAGGTAAACATCCCTTAAATTTTTAAATCTATTCCTTTCTTATCTTTTATTTGGATATTTTTGTTTCTTACAGGACCTATAACAGATATTAACTCACGTGAAACATGTTCAACAACATGCACAGGTAAATAACATCGTAATTAAAATTCATTTGAGAAAGCTGCTCGCGAACGACTCATTAAATCAGACAGAGAACTCAATAATAATAATAACAGAAAAAATATTGAATTTTAGACTCTACAAAATTCGGATATCAACCTGGCACAACTTACGAATACGACTATGACGTGGATACAACGACTCTCATCCAAGGAGCATCGGAAGGAAAATCTGGAATCAGAATGACTGCTAAAGTTCAAGTGGAAGTTCTTTCAAAATGTGACCTTGTCTTAAAGGTAAGGAACGTACAGCTCCACGAACGCAATGCAGAGTCACCTGAAAACTTTATCCTGTCAGCAATGTCCGGGAAATTCAGCCAACAACTTGAAGAAAACTCACTGAGATTTTCTTTCCAAGACGGTCGTATTGAGTCTCTGTGTCCGGCTGACAGTGAAACACCTTGGGTTCTTAACATCAAACGGGGTATACTTTCCATGATTCAGAACACCATGGAAAATCTACAAGCCGATCAGAAAGTCAGTGAGGTCAGTAGCCTAGATTTTGATAATTTTGATAATAATTTCATAATGCTGATACCAATGTTCCATATATCTAAATACATATATGTATATATGATTAGGCTGACGTGACGGGAACATGTGATGCCGATTATACAGTGTCTGAAAATGGGTGGTACTCTGTAACCATCAAGAAACACAAGAACCTTCTTGGGTGCACCGAGCGTCATGGATACCAGACAGCTCTACAGGGAACTCCCTATCGGGTGCCATCTGTAAGAGGGCATCTTTCTTTAATTATCTCCACATCCACATAATTTGTCATCAAAAAATACTATAGAGATATAAATTAAAACTAACTCTCACATACATTTTTTATTAAAGGAAATTCAGTCCTTACCAATTATGAAGAGTAGCCACGACTGTCAACAAGAAATCAGCAAATCCGGCATCCTTAAAGGGTCTTCATGCACTGAACAACATGTGTTTAGACCTTTCTCAAGAGATTCAAGTGGTGCCATGACTGAGAGCAGACAGACCTTGAAATACTCGAATGAAAAAACTGGAGTATCAACAGCAAGTAAGATTCATAATTACTATATGTCGTAATTTCAATAAATTCGACCAAAGCTTTTACAACATTTATTAATAAGTTTTGTTAATTATTCAGAATCTGTGACTAGAAAAGCTGACATGAACTTTGAGCACCATGTTGACACGGCAAGCAGCACAAAAGCTCGAAAAAATATAGAAAAACAACTGGTCAACATTTGTGCCCAAACAAAAGGAGACGTTCGTCCTGAAACTCCTCGTCTTTTTTCTGACCTCGTGCACATTATGAGATCAGCTGACTCCCAGACATTGAACGATGTTTACACAAACGTCCAGAGTGGTGCTCTTTGCAGCGACAACAACCAGAAAGTCAGGTAATAGATACGTTTACATTTCACCATTTTCTCCATTTTCACAGTATGTAAATTTAAGTCATACATTTGAGTGTCTTCTTGATGACAGGAAGTTTTTCTTGGACGCTGTTCCCATGACTGGAACACCAGCCTCTGTTACAATGTTAACAAAAATGATCACTGACAATGAAGTAACTGGAATTGAGGCTGATATGTGGATGACAACACTAGCATTTATTCCTAGCCCATCAAAGGACATGATTAGGGAAGTTATGGTAAGATTAGCTAATGTCGTAGATAAGGCTGCATTATCCTTTTAAAATCGATTATATTTGAATGACAGAGGGAATTTACATATAACAATTTTTAATATTTTTACAGCCGCTTTTGAAGAAGAATGGCAAAGCACTGTTGGCCGTCAGCTCTCTTGTAAACACGTATTGCAAAAAAACCAGATGTGAAAACGACCTGGATATCGCAAATGTTATTTCAGCCCTTGAGGATAAGATTGGATACGGTTGCTATGTGGACAACAACAACAAAGAAAACGTAATGTTTAGCTATTGTATGCATCTTTGAAATGCATATTGTTTGTTTTGTGTATAAAGGGTTTAGAATACTAATTCCATCTTATATTTTCATTTTGGTGTTTCAGATTGTCTTGTCATTACGTGCATTGGGCAATTCTGGACACACCAGCTCAGCCACAGCTACTGTCAACAGTTGCATCTCTCGAAAAGACAACCCAATGGAAGTTCGTATTGCTGCAATTGAGACCTTCCGTCGTGCTTCATGTGACAATGACGTATGTATTAAGATTACTATATGTGGAATTAATTGAATTTGTGCGAACCATTCTTTGGGGATTATCAATTATTTAAGTTCATGGGTATTTAAATTTTGTCGATTTACTTTTATGAACAATGAATAAAGACTTTATAATCAATTGATGATATAAAATTGTGAACGATGGGTATAAACAAAATTCCCGAAAAACTGAACCACAAAACAATTGAGAATTCCATGGTAAATATAATTTAAAAGATAAAAAATACTATCGAATATCTGAATTTTGATGTGGCTTTTTAGAGAACCGAGGCTTTGAAAGTCTTTAATGACAAAGAAGAAGATGCAGAATTAAGAATTGCTGCTTACCTGGCCATAATGCAATGTCCATCAAAGAGTATCATCACCACCGTTCGAAATGCACTAGAGAAGGAAGAGGTCAACCAAGTTGGGTCATTTATCTGGTCTCATCTAACAAATCTTATGGAGTCGTCCAGTCCATTTAAGCAAGACATAATATCAATTTTGAATAGTGAATATCTAAAAAAAGAATTTGACATGGACAAGAGAAAGTATTCAAGAAATTACGAGGGGTCATTCTTCCTGGAAAAAATCAACACTGGGGCTTCAATCGAAAGCAACTTGATCTGGTCCTCAAAATCATTTATTCCAAGATCATTGATGGCAAATCTGACTGTTGATTTGTTTGGAAAGTCAGTCAACATTCTAGAAATTGGAGGACGAGTGGAAGGACTAGAATACTTTTTAGAATCCTATTTCGGACCAAATGGCTATTTTACTGAAAAAGATGTCAAGGAAGCAACAACTCAGATTGTCAAAGGGATTGACGAAAAGAAGATGAAGAAAATCGACAGCCAGGTAAGTACGACTAAGTATTTATGATTAAATTTGCCAATTTGTGTTATTGAAGTTCTAGCTTTTAAAATTGAAAAAAATTGTAGTTTGGGACTGGAATGGACCAACTGAGAGGAGCTCTTTACATGAGGACTTTTGGAAATGAACTCTCTTACAACAGTTTTGACGGACTCGCCAGTTTTTCCAGTGGCTTCAACGTTCTTGAAATGTTGATAAGTATGTCAAAAAATCACGATTACACGTTTACCCAGAATATCATGTTCATGGACACTTCCATGATAATTCCAACAAGTGCTGGATTTCCTCTGAACCTGACAATTAATGGTACTGCCACTATTGACATGAAAGCTTCAGGAAAGGTCGACCTCCGGAAACTAGGCACAAGTCCTAGAAGTCTTCTTATCAGTGGACTTATTCAGCCAAGGTAAGAATGTTTAAAAGAAACATTGCATATATATATATATATATATATATATATATATATATATATATATATATATATATATATATATATATATATATAATGTACGAGATAGTAATAGAATAATTCCAGATGATGTGAAAAAAAATGATTAATAGAGAAATGCACTTTTAAGCACTGCTGTGGAGATTTCCAGCATGATGAGCGTCGATGCGTTTGTGACGAATAGCGGATTAAAGATGGTATCAACTGTTCACTCAAGCACATTACTGCAGGGCCATGTGGAACTTCGGGACGGAACAATTTTCAATGCCAACTTAGACGTGCCAAAGGACAAGATGGAAATCTTCAGTGTTAAGTAAGAATAATGCTATTATGTAATAGTGGGTACATTAAAAAAATAAAGCTCACACATGAGTTATTAATTTTATCAAAATTTACAGAACTGCTTTCTTCACTGTTCATCGTGATGTTGAAAAAGAACAGAATATGATCACAAAAAATAGAAAAATTCACAAGACATGCACCGGATCCCATCTTGCCCGTATCACAGGATTGAAGTTGTGCGGAGAAATTAAATTTCCAAATGCTTCACTGGAAACGAGCGCTCCATACTTTCCTTTGACAGGACCCATCAGTTTGGATGTATCCTTGATGAAAGAAGATTCTCACAAATCATATAATGTCGAGGCCCGATTGAGCAAGGTATTAAATTTTTTATATTTTGATTTTTGTTTGTGCTTTGTTGTTTTTTTTTTTTAACAATTTTAGGTATATAAAACATTTTGTTGCAAAAATAGTACAAACTGCAAAACAATATCTTTTCCACATAATTTTCAGACAAAGAAAGAGGTGAATATCCGTTTGGCATTTGACACGCCAGGTTCACAAACTGATAGAGCTCTTTCTGCAGAATTTTTACTGGACAAAATTGGATCCAAACTTCAAATGGGTCTTCAGTCACCGTGGAATAAAGCTTTGTTCACAGGTATTTATCTATTTTCATCCCTAACTTTTCTCGTGTTTTATGATGTTTTAATGGTTTTCTACGCAGGGGTGTTAAGGACGCATATGGGCAATTTAGGGTCTGATTTTAACGGTTATATTCAAACTCGTGAAATTAAATGACTATTTTGAATGAGATTAAAAACTTAGTATTATTCTTTAAAATAGATGTCAGTACATTAAAATGGGGTAGTACATTACTGCCAGATTGGTGAATTATCACGTGACAACTATAAATAGCTTATATATATTCCTTAACATAAAATGAGATAGAACAACACTACCCCGCGGTTTCCAAAATAAAATACCAAATGCAAAACATATCAGTTTAATTAAAACCGCTGCAAGAATTCTATGTTCTTCTTAATTAAATAGTTATTCATCCGGCTCTCGTAAAACCTTTCCAACTTTTATAAAGTTTGCACGGAAAACGGTATGTTGCATCAAAACAACACACAACATGGGACTCTAGCAGCACTTTTCAATTTGAGCATTGATCAAACTAACGATACGTACAAAATTTCAAGTTCAATATATACGGGGTAGTGTTGTTCTAGTAGGATTTTTATATCGTAAACAACGACAGAGGAAACCCTGGCCGAAGAATAAAAACAAATTAACATACCCGTTAGCGAATGATTGATAAAACTAATATCTCTCCCAGTATTCTGATGTTCAATTCTCAAAAAATCACACCACAATACTTTATTAGAGTTCTTAGATTAGCTATATTTTAAATATATTTACAATGCTTTTCGATCAAATTCACACGACTTTCAACTTTTATTCATGACGTCATCAATGTGTAAATCTAAGTAATACTGCTTAATTTCTGAAAAAAAAAATTGTCTTCAGTATTTTTTATTTGTTTTTGGTCTACGTTTTTTTGCTTAGATATTTGAATATGTACATAATAACTAAGATTTGTGATTTCACGGAATTACATGTAACTCAGATTCCATATGCTTCCTTAACATCCCCGCGTAGTGTATTTTTATGATAACGTTTTGTCCTGTAACCCATAGGTGGAACTCAATGAGGCATTTTCATCCTAAGTAATTAATGTTTTTGTTAAGGTAAAGTCGAAAATGAGAAAAATCTCCGTCACATCAGCGGAAAGTTTGTTAACAACAAACAGGAGTACTCCGTTGTGGCAGAAGCAGCTATGACAAGAAAAGGCAACACTTTTGAGTACACACCACACGTGGAAATATCCGCGCCCAAAATGAAGTCAATTCAATTGAAAGGAGGAATGAAGTACAGTGGAATGAAACTTATTGATGCTAAAGTTATTTTGATTGGAGTATCAAAGGAACCAATTAAAGCAGAAGGTAAAAATGAAGTTAATCCTCCAAATCATGCAAAGAATAAAAAACCATCTTTATATCAAATCCCACCATAAAATTACGATTGATTTGATTGAACTTTTTTGTTTTTAGTCAACTTTGTCCAGAAACGTGTTGTGGTGATTGGCAAAGCTAGTATCAGCTTTGAAAAGAAGAAGGAATACGTCATCGAGTCTAGAGTTCAGAAATACGCCACTGCAAAAGCAGCAAGGTATCGACCCTATCTCTCCATTAAAACTCCAGAAAAAGAACTTGTCAGTTTTGGAGGTTCAGCTGAATACAAGAAGGGAAAAGCCATAAAGGTGGACTTGACTGTTGACCGCATCGTGTCAAAGCCAATAAAACTGTCTGGTATGTTATTTTGTTAACAAATATTTTTGAAAAATAAATAAGGGAATGTGTATATGCTAAAGAAACGTTTTTTTGGGAAAATAAATATATATATATATATATTTTCAGTTCAAGTCAGAGATGCCAGCAATAAAAAGAGCACAGGTTTCAGATCCAAAATTGATATTAAATCTCCTGTATTTACGACAAAATTGACCTCTACGTTTATGCTAAAGAACCAAAAGATGGCCATTGTTCGCTCAACACTCGACTATGTTATTCCAAAGGTTATGAGAGACAAAGTAACGTTAAATGGAAAACTGAATGTTGCTAACACAAAAAGCCTCTCGGCTGCGAAAGGAAACATGTGAGTAAAAATATGCTTTCGTTGATTACACGTTGAAATAAATAACACAATATCAATTTCCAAATGATCCATAAATAAACATGGTTTCTACATTGAATAATGCAGTCTAAACTGGGCTTTACTTTAATTCTTTTTTCAGCATTTTGACATTTAAGCAGCGGTCCGACTACAATCTTAATGTAAATTTTGATGTCAGCAAGAACTGGAAACATTCTGAAGCTTCACTGACTGTTGTATATGGGCCAAACAAGAAAGACATAAAAAAGCGAATCGAGTTTTCCAGTGTTTTAAATCACGTCCTAAATTGGAAACAAAAGAAGTTTAATCTGGACGCAAATACAAAATTTATCTTCCCATACCTGGTATGGCATTACTCTCTCTTTTTATACTCTTGACTAAACTGTGTCTTATTCTAGGATATAAGAATGTTTTTTTTTTTAAAGAATGTCATATAGAGCTGTCATTCTAACATTTTTTCAGAATGTGAACTATCAAATGAAAGGAAAGCACGTACAGTCATTGAAATCTATTGATTCGTCCCTGGATGTCGTGTTTGGAAAGAAATCATCTTACAGCGCTGCAATTGAGTTAAAAAACAAGTCTAAAAAATTAGCCAGCTTTGTCGGTAAACTAGGTATTTCTGTTCCAGGGAGAGACATAGTCATTGGTAATGTATTTGATCAAAGAACTGCCAAAAAATACACCAACATTTTGACTATTCAGCTGGAAAATGGACACAAAAGTATCATTGAAAGCACCCTTCGAAACGTTGGTACAAATGAATACGACATTTCAACTTCCTTCAACATCCCAACATATGATGTACTCGCAGTCTCAGGACAATACCGATTTATCCCAAGCAATTTTCAAGCCAATTCGGAAATTCTGTATGGAAAAACAAAGTATGCAGTATCTTTGTCATCACTGGTCCGAATCGGATCTCGCATTCAGGTTGCAGCTGACCTAGAATATCCCGCACGAAAGGTGACGGCCGAATTCGACACAATAATTAAAGATCCAGTCTTCTCTAGCAAATTAGATGTCAAATGGGATGCAAATCAAGACCTTGACAAGAAGATTTTAATACAAGGAGACATAACATATGAAGGCCTGCAAAATATGGAAGCAACTTTTTCAAAATCCAGCCCTCTAGGTTTTGGCAATGTTAATCTGAAACACAGAAGTGGAGAAAAATATGTCTCCCATGCCCATGCTGAATGGAATAAAGATGTGGTTTCAGTTGATTCCTCATTTGGCAAGAAAAATGATGGCTATATTGCAGATCTAAAGATTGAATCTCCATTCAAAGACTATAGATCAATCAACATTGGTTTGAGTCACCAGCTAGAAAATTCAAAGTCTATTTCAAACATCGACGTCGACTGGAAGCCAATGAAACGCATGTCATCTACCTTGAATATGAAACGACCATTGCATTTTGATGATGTTGACGTTTCGCTTGAAATAAAGTCTCCAATTTCAGGTTTCGAGAGAACAGGCATCGAACTTAAACATAAGATAGAAGATGGAGTGATGAGTTTTGTCAAATTTTCCTGGAATAAGGACTTTTTCCAGACAGATATTCTTGCTGTCGACAAAAGCTCCGCATCTAACAGAGATCTGACTGGACGTCTTAGTGTAAAATCTAGTCTGGATCAAATTGCAAGTCTCTCTGTCTCTGCAAAACATGTTGACAACGGCCAGAAATTTGAAAACAGTCTCAATTTCAAACACAATGGTAATGTATATGCCTACCAAGGAGATGTACACCACTTCAGGAATGGTTGGCAACTTCAGAACAGCGGAAATATCAAACTGAGCTCACCCATGAAACAAATGGAATCGTCATGGTTTCATAGAAACACTCACGATGACCTCCAGTCCTCATTGAAATTTGAATCGGGTGCCAATGTTGTTGATATCCAGGTAAAGGGAATGCAACGCATGTCCCTGCCACAAGGATCTCTGACTTTCGACTTTGCAATGCGATCACCTTTCAACAGAGACCTTGCATTGGCAGTTTCACATGAACATGGTATTGGAATGATCGATAACAAAATTCATTACAGTACAGAGGGAAAGAAGGTTATATCACTAAGCAACGTTTATAAACGAAACAATGGAGTTGCAGATTCAAGTCATGTCTTTACATGCCATGGAAGCATCAAAATGTTAACCGTGACCTCTCAATACCAACAATATCCCATTACAGGTCAAATTGAATACCAGGACAATGGAAAATCTGTGTCAAAGCTTAATGGACAATTAGATTTCCCTCCCACCGGATTAATGAGCGGGAAAATTGAACTGATAAGCCAATTTTCTGGATATGAAAGCCTGAAACTCAGTGTTGATCAGTCCAACGAACGTGGGGAAATTGTCACCAGGTCCTCTCTCTCTCTTCCATCTAGAAACACAATAACCATGGAGACTAGAGGTCAATGGGGTAAAAAGAAAAGCTTTAACACAATTCTTTCCACACCATATAAAAATCTTCAAAAGATGACCATTGGAGCCGATTTCACAGGTGATTCAAAGTCCTTCCATACTTCTGCAAATCTGATGATTAATCCAATAGTTGGACCAATGTCTGTCACTTCCCAGTGGAGTTCATACGGTGGAATAATTGCTAGCATTCAGATCAACACTCCATTTGAACAGCATAGAAAAACTCGCGTTTCATTCACACATAGCAATCAAAACGAGAAGAAGGTCACCGAATTGAACGTGGAATACTTGCCTGGAAAAATTATAAAATTAGAGTCTTCATTACGCCCTACACTCGACAATTTAGAAGGAAGCATTGCTCTCACAACACCTTTCCAAGCGCTTCCATATTCTGCTGCATCTCTACGACACAGTGGGGATAGTCGTCAATTCCAATGTCATGGAGAGATCGAATACACCAGGGGAAAGAAAATTCAGGGGGATATCACTTTTAAAAACGACAAAAAAATGGAAACAACCTTGGTCATAAGATCGCCATTTGCAAACGACCTCACCGCAGCAATAAATCACGAAGGAACATGGTCGCAATTTGCCTCTCACGCTGAAATGCAATATGGAAAGTCCAAGAAATATGAAATAACTGGAAAGTATGGAAATCTTGCGGGAGATCTATCAATTAAATCTCCTCTGCATGACGATATAGCTGCTTCCTTTAACCACAAAGGAGACATTTCCGAATTCGACTCGCACATAGAAGGTTCATACGGTAGAGGTAAGAAATACGAGCTAACCGCAAAATATAACCAGAAGAGTGGAACAATTGGACTGAAGTCTCCACTGTATGAAGACATCTCTGCCTCTTTTAACCACAAAGGAAAACTGACTGATTTTGTTTCCCAAGCCGAATTCCAGTATGGAGGTTCCAAGAAGTATGAAGCTATGGCCAAACTTTCATTGGCAAAAACCTGGACAGGATCGGTATCATTTAGTTCTCCACTCACAGATGATTTTGCAACCTCATTTTCACACGAAGGCCAGCTAAGCGACTTCCAGATTAGTGCTGATGGTAAATATGGAAAGCAAAAGGGTTCTGTTGCAGCTATGTTTAAGAAAGCAAAGAAAACCATCGGATCTTTAGAACTGAAATCTTCTTTGATCGATAATATCAAAGCTGAATTTTCTCACGAGGGCACCTTGAGTAATTTTGATACCAAACTCTCAATCACAAAGGCTGGAAAAATTGTATACGAAGGATCCGTTTCATTTTCAAACGGAAGGAAAGTAACAGGATCAGCTACTTTGAAAACCCCATTTCACAAAGATATTTCCGCAACCTTTAAACACTCAGGAGATTTTACAGCCTTTCAGACGGCTGCTGATATCAAAATGAACAAGAAAACCGAATATAAATTGTCTGCTGATATGGTAAACAAAAAACGAACAAAAGCAAAATTACAGATCGAAAATCCTTTTACTGATCCGATCACCCTTACTCTTGTGAAGAAAGGAAAACCAACCAATGTTAGAATGATAGCCAATGCAATCCTTGGGAAAGGCCAAAAATACACAGTTGATATAACACTGAAGCGAGGATCAAACTCAGCGTTTATTATTGGTATCACAACACCATTGCCAGGGTATAAGAAAATGAAAGGAAACTGGAACTTCAGTGGTAACATGAGAAATTTTAAAACCAGCGCTCGCGCCGCAATTGGAAAAGAATCCGTTTCAGCTGATCTCAAAATGTCTCTCAGGCCTAATTTTAAAGCGGACGTATCTATTGAAACACCATTCAAAGGTCTGAAGAAAGCAGGTGTTGTCCTTTCTCACCAAGGCTCATTAAAAGATTTTAAATCCCATGGAGAAATCACTGTTGGAAAGAGTAAACTTTATAACGCAGATGTTATGATTGCAACTGATCCAAAGTTGGCAGCTTCTTTTGCTCTCCAGACGCCTTTTAGAAAAGTAGAAGATTTTGACTTTTCTATGACACATGATGGTTCTCTGAGGAACTTCAACAACCAGGTAAACCTTTCCTTGAATAAGAAGCGAATTTCGTCTGGTCTGAAAATCGATACACGCTCGGACATCACAGCTGATGTATCCATTCAAACACCTTTCGAGGGCTTTGAAGTGCTACAGGGATCACTTACTCATATAGGCACTTGGAATGACTTCCAATTCCACTTAGAAGGTTTGGATGGAACAAATAACAAATTCACCAGTGACATCACCTTGCGTCTTAACGATCAGATTATCTATGATATGAAACTGACAACTCCGTTCAAATCCGTTGAACTTCTGAAGGCAAGCCTTTCTCACGATGGAACAATAAATAACTTCCATACTCATGGTGAATTTGAAATGAACAACGACAGATCTGAAATAGATGTTAATTTTAGCTCTTTAGTCAAACTTGAAGGGCGGGTGCTTCTTAAATCGGCTTACATTGAAACAGTTGAAGGAATGTTTGCTCATGAAAGCCTTCCCATTGCAACTTCAGCTACTTTAAGATACGGAAACAGAAACATTCTGGATAGCAAATTATCTGTCAACAGTTCTCCTCTACAGGGGTCTCTTCTGCTAAATTCAATGTACACTCGGCCTCTTAAAGCTGTCGTAAGTCATACAGGCTCCATGAAAAAGTTTAATTCAGTCGCTGAGATCGCTTACGGAAAAGAGACTATGAAATATACAACCGAATTTGACTCAACTAATGATATATCCGCCAAATCTTCTATTGTGACATCATTTGGAACTGTTAAGAGCATATCTAGTTCTGTATCACACGCTGGAGGATGGAGCAACTTTAAATGTCACGCCGATGTCTCTATCAATGGTAAGGCAGTTGAAGGTGACGTTGCATATAACAGCCGAGATTCGATTGAGGGATCCGTAGTAATAAAAACACCTTTCGAAAACTATCGGGAAAGTGAACTTTCCTTCAGGCACAATGGAAGACTTCTTAATTTCAATAGCCGCGCAGAGTACTCCCTAGAAGGCCAAAAATCCGAAGTTGAGTTGACCATTGACACTGACAACAAAATACACATCAATGTTTTAATGAAAAGTCCGTCTATTCACGATATTAGTTTTAAACTCAACCACAACGGATATGGACGAACATTCAAAAGCGAAACTGAATTAAAATATGGCGGAGAAAAGAAAATTGAAGGAGAAGTTTCTTTTGAAGCGGTTCCAAAAATGACTCTGTCAGCTGTCCTAAAATCGAAATGTCCAGTTGTAAAGAGCATCCAAATATCGATCTCACAGGAAGGTACTTTCGAAAACTTTAATGTCCAAGCTTCAGCAAGTTTCAATGACCAGAGAGTTTCCTCAGATGTAAGACTTGACAGCCGCAGTGGATTGAACGGCCGATTTCTATTGACTACACCTGTCTCAGAGGAGATAACGGCTTCTATAAAACATGAAGGACAAATGGCAAACTTTAAAACTGTTTCAGATGTTTCATACAGTGGGAGAAAGCAAATTGAATTGGATGCAGCGTTCAGACTGTCACAATCGGTAACAGGGCAATTCTCTTTAAAAACGCCAATTTCGGAAATTGCAGATGTAAATATTATTTTCCGTCACGATGGAAATCGAAGCAATTTCAAATGTTCAGGATCAGCTAGCATATCAGGTGATCAAAAAATATCGGGAGACATCTCTTTCAATTCCCAACCCCTTTCTGGGGCTTGGAACATCAGAAGTGTTTTCGGAAATCTGGATGGAGCTTTCGACTATGCGCTTTCCTCAAGATCAATGAATTCTCACGTTGAAATTAACGTGAATGGTAAGCATTCTGAAGCAGATATGACTTATTCGAACAACGGAATCCAAAAAGGATCGATTTCACTTTCAAGTCCTTTTAATGAAAAGATTGGAGCTTCTTTCACTCATGATCAAAACGATGACCATATTTCAAGCAGCATGACCCTCTATTCATCAGATAAAACTATAACTGGTTCAACCGAAATTTCATTTACTGACGAAATAAGTGGAAAATTATCACTAATTACGCCAATTGAGGGATTTGAACAACAATCCATTATTATCAAGTATTCAAACAACAGCGATAAAATGTCAAGCTCTCTTACAATTGAATTCAACAACGGACAAAAAATTGATGGTCAAATGTCGCTTTCTAAAAGAGGATCCTTGGAAGGAAAAATCATTCTCAGTACCCCGTTTGAAGGATTTAGAGAGTCCAAAGCTGATTTCACGTATGACTATTCCTCTACAGGTTTGAAGGCATCTGCTAAGGGTACATTCCGCCAGCAAAGTATATCAGCAGATATGAGTTTTGATAAAGTTCCATTCCAGGGCAGTGCTATCCTGAGAACACCTTTTGTGGGTTTCGAGGAAATAAAAACATCATTCAACCACGCCAGCTCTGATCGCAGCTACAAAAGTCATATTGAAATAACAATGAGAGGAAAAACTGTTCAAATCGATTCATCATTTAGCAACAAGAATTCCATATCTGCAGCAACAACAATCATGACTCCAATTAAAGGATACAGTGTTGTCTCAGTCTCTCTAAACCATGAAATGAATGTCAAAGGTTTTTCGAATGTCGCAAAAGCAAGAATTGAAAATAATGAAGTATCAGTCGAGGCAACATTCAGCAATATGTCCAGTCTTGCTGGAAACATAAAGATATCAACACCCTTTTCAGGCTTTGAAAAACAATCGGGGTCTTTCGTTCTCAACCAAAACAACATTCGTGTGGAAGCCGCAGCCCGTGACCAAAAAATAGAAATTGAAGGAACCAAGAGTAATGGAAATGGACAGATATCTTTAAAAACCCCATTTGAAGGATTCAAATCACAAGAAATATCTATGACATCTACTAGAGATAGCATAAACGTACACGGTATTTTTAGAGGAAAGACTATCGAGCTTGACGCATCATTTCTTACTTCTGATGATATACAAGGCACTATATCGTTAAAAACACCTTTCAAAGGGTTTGAAGAACAAGGAGTCTCAATGAGCTACGAAAAGACACTGACCGGATACCAAGCACAAGCAAAAAGTACATTCCAGAAGAAAAAAATAGAATTGAGCGCTCAACTGACTACTGATACTGTTATCACTGGCGATCTAGAAATAACTTCCTCTTATTCTGGATATGAAAGACAAAAGATTTCAGTTAAAGTCGGAAATGGTAACATAAATGTCATGATTTTAGCCATGCAACACACAGTTGAACTAAAAGGACAAACTTTGCTCAGAAATGGATTTTTATCTGTTGAAACTACTTTCCCTGGATTTGAAAATCAAAGATTGAGCTTAAATATTGATCAAAATAGAATTCACGCAGTGGGTCTTTTCAGACAAAAGACCATCGAAATCAACGGAGAACTCTCAGCTAAGAAAGGCAGTCTTTCTATCAAAACACCTTTCGATGGTTTTAAGAACCAGTATATTAAGTTTACTGCAGAGGGACAAAAGCTAATTGCAGAAGGAACATTAATGGAGAAAACAGTAGAAATTGACGCCCTTTTTAACAAAGACGGAAAAATAGAAGGAGAACTTGAGATCAGAACTCCATTTGAAGGTTTTAAGAAACAAGCAATTAGATTTTCGCATCATATGACAAATAGAGGTTTCCAAACACACGCTGATATTCTTTTTAACCAAGAAAAGTCTGAATTCGATCTCAGTATCATTAATGAATTGAATAAGGAATTCAAGGTCTCGCTGAAAACACCGATCACAGGCTATAAAGAACAGGTTTTTTGCGTGGAAGCAGTACCATCGCCAAACGGCTTAAAAGTACACTCAGAAGTCCATTTCGATAAAAAGAAAGTTGAGGCTGATTTTAATTATGAACGTGAACCGCAGTTATTGGCCAATTTGATTGTAAAAACACCCTTTACTGGTTTTGAATCGACTTCAATATCTTTCCAAAGAGATGGGTCTTTGAGAAACATGCAGCTATCTAGCAGTCTTGAGTATGGCTCCTCTCAAACCGTTTCTCTCTTCCTCCGTAACATCATACAGGATTCCTCGTCTGAACATGTCTTAAAGTTCCAAAGTCCATATTCTGATCTCTCAGCAAAACATACCCAATCTTCAGAGAACGGTGTATTTCAATCACAGAGCGATTTATCATTTGGAAGTCAGTACAGTATAAGCCACAGTAACCTTTTGCGATACAGTGCTGCCCCAATGCTTGACTTTACATCAACAACTACATACACCATTGATGGTGCGACATCTACCAGTGAGATGAAAGTTTATCATATGGGTGAACTTCAAGACTTCAAGACTGAACTCATGGCAAATTACGAAAACGAGGAGGCTTCTTTATCCGTTCAGTTTAAAAGTACAAGCGCAATTGAAGGCTCGTTTTCAATAAAATCTCCAGTACCGTATTTGCGCAATGTTCATGCTAAGTTTACACATAGCGGGGATCAAGATCAGTTTACCACTTCCAGTGACTTCCAGCATGAAGACATTGGTAAATTGGAGGGAACAATGACATTTTTCAAACAAAATTGGCGTCGTGTCAATTCAAATTTGGTCATTAAAACTCCATTCGTTGGATTTGAACAAACAAAACTGAATTTAAAACATACAGCAAATAGAAACAGTATCAGATCGTTCGTCGACGTTTCGTTTGGAGATGATAACAATGTCCGCGCATCTGTCAAAGGATCTTTGGAACCAATGGAAGTAGACTTGGTGTTTACATCACCTTTCGATGGTATTGAAAATCTCCATGCATCAACTAAATACAGCAATTCCGGAAAGAAGTACAATGCCGAATTTATCATGTCGAGCCGAAACAAAGCCATATCACTCAAGTCTTTGTTAGATCTAGACTCATCACCGGTGGTGTTCGAAACAGTTGTTAATACTCCTTTTTCAGGACTGGAAACTTCTAAATTTATGATTACAAGCAAAGGTTCTTTACGTGACTTTACCTCAAGCATTGACTTACAATCATTTTGGCTGAAAATGAAGTCGAGTGCTAGCCTTAGATATTCCACCTTTTCTGATTTAGATGGCTCGTTTTCTCTCTCGAGTGACATGAATGGATTAGAAAACTTTAACTTTGGTTTGAAAAATGAAAGAACAGACGGTGAGTTCAAAAACCAAATGACAGCTTCGTGGGAGAACGGACAAAGCGTTGTGTCAACTCTGACGTATTCTTCCAAGGATTCCTGGGGAATAACTACTCAAAAGGGAAGTATGATGATCAGTACTCCATTTACTCAGCTGAGAAAGCTAAATATTCAAAGCAGCATGGAAAAATCGGCGACCTCATTTAAACAGTCTGCGGTTGCTGAATTTAATGGTGGAAAAGTACTGGATATGGACATTGCATATACTAGAGATGCCAAGCACACGGCGTCACTTGCTATGAGAGAACCGCAGCCCCTAGAGTTAAAAGCAGAAGTTCTCATGTCTGATGCGATCAAATCAGGTCTTTTGTCAATGAACTTGGATACAACTTCAACAGAAAGACAAGCAACTGTGGAAATGAAATACACTACAGATCGTTACAACCAGAAAAAACAGACCGTAGTAAAAATAGTAACTCCATCTAGATCAGTTGAAGTTCGAGGATCAGGAGAAATGTCATCTTCCCGAATCTTTTCATCATGGGATACTCTTATTAATAATGCCCAAGTATTTGGATTTGACGCTGAACATTCCCTTGTCGAGCGTCGCAACAACTATGAAAATATGAACAATCTGAAGTTGCGATTTCCGGAGAGAAGTGTTGCAATGTCTTCTTCTTATCAAGATAAATATGACAAGAAAACAGTCCATGGGTCTATTTCGTGGGATGCAGATAGGGACATAAATAAAAAAATCGGAGTCAGTGCAAGTCTTTTCCCTCAAGGAGATTCCCTTAAAGCTGATGTGTCTTTCGAAATTCCAAGCATTGGAAAGGTAACTTTAGTCTTTCAATGTCTTTTAAATCTTAAACCGAATCAAAATTACAGCTTTAGATTATTGATATATTTTATTATTTATATATCTTTTTAATTTAGGATGTAAAATTGGATTCTGAGATGACACTAAATAGCGGAAGTGTCCTCTTTGACGGAAAAACAGAGTTTAAGTACTCCAAGGATGAAGATAAGACAGTGGTTATCAACTCCAGGATCGAAAATATCTCCACATACTCTAACAAAAATTATACTCTTAGTTTTGGAGTTCGACATGTGTTTAGCAGCGTGAACATCCAACTTCAATCACATGTTGGAATATCCGATAACAAGTACAGCAGTGGGATTAACGTCGACTATCTAACAGCAAAACGTATGAAGAAAAACTTTGCTCTCATGGGAGAAATTGACAGCCTGCGTCGCCAGATGAATGTTGAGGTATGATAATTTGCACTTAAATTCAAAGACAAAAGAATTTATATATGGTGTTATTTTAGCGTCGGACAATTTTATTAGTAGCTGATATTAGCATTTTATTTCAGCAATGTTCGGTATCCGCTGTGTTTCAGTTTGTAACGCGGTAATATTACCATTTGTTAAGCTAAGGCCAAATGTAATTTTGATTTTGCAGTTGCCTTGATGGATATTACTACTTTTTATTTATGGTTTAGGTTGTGTCGCCGATTAAATCAATGAGGATGTCCGGAAAAATCGAAACCAGTCCCTACAGACTAAGTTTGCGAAATGTGTATGATGACTCAAAGGAAATCAACAGTCTGATAACGTTCGATACTGAAAAGAAATTACTCGAAGCCCAAACAAGCTACGACATTGGTAATTGTGTTTTCAAAAAATATTTCGATTGATAACTTGAAATAAAATTTAAAGGCAATACCTATTAAAGTCTTATTTTTGTAGAGAACCCAGCCAACGTTTTACATTTTGTTGCGAAATATGTGAATGCCAGTGCCATTCTCGCTGAAGTGTACAGAGAGGAAAATTCACGTAGAATCACAGATAGTTTGTTTGCAATGAGACTGAATACCTCGAGAATCCTGCACACACGAATTCACTGGAGACCTACCATGATAAATGACTTAAAGGTAACATTATAGCAACTGCATTATTGTTTTTTTTTTTTTAGAAACAAATAGAACCATCTACTATTACGAGTAAGGGTGGTGAGTTTTCACCGAGAGAATAGGACGAGGTTTTGCCGAGTCTTAGACCCTGAATCTTGGCCCTAGGATGGAACTGCACTGTCAAACTTTAGTATATAATGGAGAGATATATCAAAGAACAATTTTTTCAATGAGAGTTTATTTGTTGAATCAATTAGCCAAAGAAATTACGTTATGGATTGGTTTATTCAATTATTTATCATTTCCTTATAGTGGACACTATTTTTAACGTTTAAAGCGGCGTTGTAATGCACAGTGTAAGACAGAAAAATTACTCACTGCTGTCTCACATTAGGCAAACCGGTCTCACTCCGGTGATAATGCGATAAAAATGCATGTGACAGAGACATGAAACAGAGTTTCTTAATATATCAATATACAAATTCAACAGGTTTCTGGACTTGGCAAAATTTCCCTGTATAGCAGAAAAATGAACACTGCATTCTCTGAGGTTGCCGATGCTGTTGGTAAAGAGTTAAACTCCAAGTACAATCTGATCCGAGAAGCTGCAAGCAATGGATACAGACCATACGGCATATTTCTTGAGGAAATGATCGAAGAATTAAGCAAACGTTTTCCTTCTGCTGACTTTACAATGTTAAGGTATTGCACACAAGGATATTCTCTGAGGTCAAAATCTAAATTAGTTGTCAGATCATTATGCAAATATTCATGTGAAATAATCATGATGTTTATTTTGAATTTGAGATCGTCTATGCAAAAAATCATTCACACATCTTAATGTATTTTAGAAATTTGATTAAAAGCAACAAAGTCCAGTGGCAATCCTTTCCTGGGAAGGACAAGTACGACTTGTACGTTGAATTTACAAAAGAACTGATGACAGTAAGTGCTTATGTTTATGTAATACATTTTCATACTATTTGACCTTTAGTCTATAGAAAGTTTAATACTAGTAACTTACCAATGGTGAATCGTCTGCTTGTTTTAAAGCTCATTGAATCTAGAGGAGGATATTACTATGCAGAACTAATGGATGTAATTGGACAACAATTTCTGGAGTTGTCTGCCTCTTTAGAATCGGCAATGAAACATTATGAAGGTACTTGTTTTAGCGATACGTGAATATCCAATATAATATGTAGTTTTGGTAATTGTGTAATGTCAGATGCATTTAAAATCATTCTAAACGTACTTGTAGACGCAGTGTCGAGAATTTCAAAAAATCAACTTTCCGAATACATTGGATCTAAATACGATTCACTTTTGAAAACTGCCACTGAATACCGTGTTCCAGACATTGCTAGTCAATACACAAATGCCATCTACGATGTCAGAGATCAAATTTCTTCAAGAATGAACGGACCAGTGTTGGCAACAATTAAAGAGGCCGCCGGTCAAAGCTACCACCTTGTAAGGACTTATTTTTTCATTTGAAGTCGTGAATGTTTCGAATTTATAAAATAATCATGTTGTATGATATTTAATACAAACCTATTCTTATTCATTTTATAGGGTTACGATGCGTACAAATTTTGGGAAGTAGAAGAGAATATTAAATCGGTAATGAAGAACATTTTTGAAATGATAAAAAAAGACATCGAGGAAGAGTTTTCTATCCTGAAAAATTCCGTCAGTAATCTTCGAAATTCGAAAATCACAGTATTTGATCTGAAATCAGGAGAATTGCAAATGGACACTTACTTACCAGTTTCAATGACTTCCCTGCAAGAACTTCCCAAATTCTCTATTTCAAAGTTTACCAGCAAACTTCACTCCTACTTTCCAAAGTATAGGAACAAAATGGGATCACTATCAGAATACATTCCAGATTCAGATGCCTCCAACTGGGTCCCTCCCTTTAAAGGCAAGTTTAATATATATCATTTTTGTTTTTTATGCAAAGGGGAGTTTTTAAAGATTAATAATTGTTATGCAATAGAAACAATTAAATTGCGTCTTCTTCATTTTAGCTGTTGCCTATTTAAGAGGAGACCACTTCACAACCTTTGATGGCAAGGAATTTGATTTCTCAGGAAAATGTTCTTACGTTTTGACACGTGACTATATTGACGGAAACTTCTCGATCATCATAAACTACCTTGGCAAGAACAAAAAACAGCTTATCATTACTACAGCTACAAAAACACTGCAGATAGCTCCAAATGGAAAGGTAAACTAAAAGCATTTTATTTATTCTTCCTGTAAGTTTTTGTTTGAATCACTAAAAGAACTAAGATTGATTTATGGTTTTTTAGCTACGCATTGATGGCAAGATCAGCAGTGCTCCCTACCAGTCAACTGAATTGAAGATTGTTCAAGAGGCGGAATCTTTGAACGTGAACGGTCGTGGGTTCTCAGTTAAATACAACATCCCAAGAGATGAATTGAAATTTGTTGTCAGTGGTTGGTACCATGGAAAATTGGGCGGGCTTTTTGGAACTAACAACAACGAAATTTATGATGATATGATGACATCATCGCGTCGCACTGTGGTCGATGTTGATCCATTCGTCAACAGTTGGGAAGTGGACAGCAAGTGCCGTTGAACTAGTGACATTTTGAGTAAATAACCAAATTCATTTGATTAAATGCGATAAATTTCTTTCTGTAAAATTAAAACCAATAAATGCAATTAAAAGCACAAATGGGTTGATTTGATTTTAGATAATTTTAAATTCAAATTTGATTGGCTGAATTTTGAATCACGATTGTACCAAACACACATCTTTCCTGTGTTAGAGTATACTTCATAGTCTTCGATTTAATTCTTCACCAAAAGTTTATGTATCATTTCATGTATTTTATGTAATTTATGTATTTATTCTTCATCAATATCAAGATTAATATTCCAAACTGCAATGAATACTTAAAAATAGAACATTACACCATTAATAGTTTACCGATAGCCTTTTAAAACAGAACATTTTTTTTTATTTCGATAAGTATAATAATTTAACTACATTTAAAAAGAATTTATGCATTTAGTTCATTTATTTAATTTGTCACATGGAAAAGTATAAAGAAGACCTAGAAATATATTCTTAAGGCATATATAGAATTTATTTCAATTCAATTCTTTATTGTTTTAAGCTTTAATAAGGCTTATCAGTATAACATATTTATAATATGAGCTGGCAGTGTATTTACTGTACTTGTGCACGTACAAAGAATAACATATACTATTAAAAAATAGACAGGTTGAGAAAACCTAAAAAAGCAGTAGTTTTGGATAAAAGTGTACACGTGTTTAAACGTTCTATAAAAAAGATGTAGAAATATGGCATAAAGATTTATAAATGTAAAAGGTTAAAAATTTGGTTGCTGAATTAAGTTCAACCTCAGCTATGTTAAGGGCGTCCATAAAATAATAGCGATATTTATCACATAAAATGTAAGCCTTTGAATAATCTTGATATTCTATTCCAAAAAATGTTACTCAAAGTGAGATTTTATCAATATACAAATTAGATAATTCGCTATTGCATGAGCAATTTTAGGGTCTCTTGGAAAACCCTGTCACGTGGTGCTGCTAAAAAAGAGATGAAGCAGGAATTATACGAAAAATGCATAGTGCAAGGGCGTAACATAAACAAATATAATTATTTCTGTTTCTAACATGTAAAATGACCATCTTAAATTTCGAAAAGTGCCGGAAGCTTGAAATATTCAAGAAAGAACAATTATTCAACATCAACAGTGTATGAATAGAAATTTGCATTGAGTTCCCACAATTAACGCTTATTAATGTGAAATGGGTAGCGATTTCATAGAGCTCCCAGCACTTTTTGATATAATGGGGATATAATGGTAACACATGTAAAATTTCAATATATTTGATCAATGCCCTTGCACTACTGCATTTTTTCTGACCCATTTCACTTTCGGCGTCATTTGCGTGAAATTCAAACGCAACACTGACTAAGATCATGATTTTAATTTTCATTCATAAAATAATTAAACGCTGTGAATGTCATTAAATTAATGTAAGAATGTTGTTTCTGTTCACATCAGTTATCATTATCAAAAATTGTTGAATTGGAAATAAGAATTCATCTGTTGTCCTTACTAATAACTATTGATAAAAAGGCAGCGGGGGGGGGGGGGGGGGGGAGGGGGGTTAGTTTGTGATTTGCACATAATGATTAATGTTACTCTGCTGGTAAATAAATAAATAAGAAATATTTCTTTTATATATAATTAATTTTACTTGTAATTATAATTAATATTTTTTGTAATGGTTAAAGAAATATCAATAATTATCAAGACTTTATGATGATAATCAACTTGACAAATACAATGTACTATTAATAGAGATTGCTTTTCTGTGACATACTGTTCAATAAGACTAGTGTTTTCTAATTTTCAGCATTATTCAGTCATGGTGTGGAATTTATGGAAATTGACCATTCTTCTGCCACACTACATGTAATTCTCCTCTGTCTTTTTGATATAAAGAGGCAGTGCAGTTGATAAGAAAATCAATGCCTGAAATGATGAATATTTATTAATTTCAAATTTAATTTCAATAGAAAAAAAAGTTCAATGAAAAATATTATGATAGGTTACATTATAGTAATATCATTTTAACCCCCACCCTCGCCGACCAAATATACATGAAGTTAGCGAGTAAAAGAGTAATAGAAATATTTATAGAGTACCTACTTTTTTATCAACACCCAAAAAAGTGTCTCCAGTGGACCATTTACTGCTATAAAACCCCGAAAATTGAATAATGTGTTATACTTAGCAAAATATTGTGCTGAAGATAACATGAAAATGGAAAATTACTTCATTATTGTGCATTCTAATGGCAGTTTTAATTTCATTAATATTACAGCGGGCCTAATCAAATGTTTATTCTTTGAAAGAACAAAATATGATATGAGTGAAATTTTGCTCCCTTCATTCGCCATTTTTTAAAGCCTTTTTGGTTATATATGTTATATTTTAGAAGAAATGATGTAAAATATATTTGTCACCTATTTATTTGATTTATTTGCACTCACTGGCAGTATATGACGTCAGAAGTGACGCTATTTCTATCATTCAATCAAAATCAGTCAAAAATTGACATTTTCCTTATCTTTTTATGAATGGGAAATATAGAGCGCATTCTTGAACAAGGAAAATTTTTTTGTCACTTATTATCCTTGGCTAGATACATCTCTGATTAAAATATTTTGTTTGTTCAAGCGTGCGCTCTATGTTTTCTGAAAGATAAACTGCCTGAAAACGAGCTGTTTAATGTTTAAAATGCAAAAATGGCGGGAAAAGGTTGTCTTTACGATATCATATTTCTTACTTGTTGGCAGTTGAATCAAAATGAACATTTTGTATATATATATCTGTACAAAGAAAACAAAGAATTACAGTAAAATGATGATATTCATTTTAAGTGGCCATTTTAGGCCCATGTCATATATAGTCCTTTGTGGAAATTCAGTTCAACATTTTAAGTTTGTATATTCATACATGTAATCATCTTCAAAGAAGACTAGTTGAAATAACACATTTCGATTTACATAAACAACAATACAATCAATATCCTAACAGTAATCTTTGTAGTGCTAGCACAGTGTTTGGAGTTTTCGTTGTTTACATTTCTTTTAACACGGAAAAAATGCGAGCTAATATTATTGCGATAAAAGTGACCAGCAAAAAGCTACAATGAGCATCAATACTCTTTATGATCAAAATCAGCAAATCGCAGAACATTTACTTTGCCTGATCGAGTCACTAAATTGATAATCAAACACAATATTACATGAAAAACAAATGTAAACAAGTAAACAAAATCGAAGCCGGGGAATTTTCCTTTGTTTCCGTTTCATCCTACAGTATTAGATAATATAAATCAATATCTAGGGGAAGTACAGATAAATCCTACCTTGTTCAGTTGCATCCTCTACCGATTTCCATCCACGCTGGTTGTAAATGAGTTAAATTCCCAGATATGTCACTCAAGTGCACATGTTTATTCTGATCACAGCTGCAAGCGCCGATGTGACGTAGTCAACCTCGATAAGTCGTCAGGCGACTTTTGAATTTTACAATTTCGCAAGATATAAAGAATAGTTGAAATTTTTATTTCAGTACACCTTTCTTGAAACAATCTAACCCAATAATTAACCATATTCATTTTGGTAGGTATTTGTTAATTACCGAAATACAACATCTCGTAAAATATCATAAATAAGGGGAGGAGCATATGCAAATTTTCCTAAATCAAACGTGCTAGAATTCTGATACCTTCCTTAACACAGCTGAGACGTGAAAGAATTTGTTAATGAGTGTGTTAATGATGAAATATTTTTGTTATACAAGCATCAATTATAATAACAGAAAGAAATATTACAGAAGGAAGGGATCTGTATGTCATAACACGTTTCAAGAAATTTCTAAAATGATTAACAAAAATAGAAAGATATTTGTTTGCAGGTTTTATTGACGACAAATTTAGCCTTAATTCGAATTAAGCAACATGTTGCATGTTTAGAAACGTTTCTAAACTGTATGAACGTGCAAACGAGTAAAAAAAAAACTATTTATTATGATTAAATTGAGCTAGACGATTTCAAATGACAAAAATAAACTCATTTGATTTCATTTCTTGAGAAAAGTATACTCTATTGTTTTTACATCTTCAGAAAATTGATTTTACCCTTGTTTTTCCTAGTCTCGTTGACCAATTATTGCTATATTGTTTCCACCTATTTTGATATACTTGTTCTTCAAATCGGTAATAAATAAATATCAATAACAACATCATTAAAAGATTTTTTTTAAAAAGTTCGACTTAGGTTATTAATGATTCCACAGTATGTTATTAAACTCTAAACAATTTTGTTTTTGATCAAACACTGTCATTAAGGATTTTACTTTTTTTAACCTTTTCATTTCACTATATATATCTACCTACATGAAATATGATTAATACAATTGTTAAGAATTATCACTAATCAATTATTTAATTTTGCAACTCTATTGTGTTGTGAAAGCAGAGAGAGAGAGAGAGAGAGAGAGAGAGAAAGAGAGAGAGAGAGAGAGAGAGAGAGAGATGCAGGTAGTGTATGGGTGTACAATGAATTAAGGCCAATTGATATGATAGAGAAACAAAATTCACAGAAATGATAAATTAAAATTTATTACCACATCCACATTTATTTAAGTACAATATTTTCACTTATTTTCTGTCAGTGGCTTTCATATTCCCTATATCTACATTTTTCCAACAGCAAATGTTTTTCGGATAATAGACTTTCTGTTATGACATTTTTCAATGCATGAATATTAGTTTTTTTTTGTATTATTATTTTTACATTTACACGAAATATATATTGATCCACAATAAAATCTATCAAGTTAAAACAAATATATAAACATGTCTGTTTTCGTATTTTTCATAAAGGAATGAATGTATATATAATGTAAATAAAATTTCAAACTATCAAAATCCACTTTCAAACATCACACAACACTTTTTTTTCTATATTAAATTCATAAAATAAGTGATCAATACTCTCTTCATTTATTTAGAAAAAAAGCAAACACAGCAGACTGTTTTTTATATATTAAAAATATAATTATTTGTAGGAACAACCCTATATAGAATTTGATATTGTAGCCAATGCAGTTTTGATTCCTGTGTAGACTTAAAAGGGAGTTCAACATGTCTGTTCCAAGCTGTTTGTGAATAGTATATCTTAATCAATCACCTGAATCATCCTGAATCAAAAGAAAAGAAAGATAATCTAAATGATACTATATTATCATTTCATGTGATTATTTCGTCAGCTTTATTAATATGAATTCAAAAATAGAGTTAACCTAAGACATGAATATACCGAAAGATATTTTTTTTATTATTTTGTTATTTAATTTTAGAATAAACATCGCACAAACAAAAAAAATAAGAAAAGTGTGTCAAATATTGATATTGTACAATTCAAATTCTGATAAAGAAGTTTCAATATCATTTTTAGATGAAGGTAAAATGCAATACGTTAAATGATAATATACTGTGGAATCATTTTTATTCGTGGGGGGGGGGGGGGGGTCAATGCTCGTGGGTTGCCAAAATTTTCCTTGGTCATGGCGACGTAATTTTGTTGGTAGTAAAATCGGGATAATTTCAATAAATGTTAAACAAATGATCTCATATAAGTTAGTTGGAATGCAGATTCGTGGGCAATGGTTACCCACGAGAATCACGAACATTGGTCTTCCACGAACAATGATGATTCCACTATATTATAATGATCTATATTTGACCTTTAAGGTTGCTTAAGCAAACGAAATATTATCATAATTATCTATTAACAAAACTATTTTGCTTATTTAAATCTGCGTACTGCTCGCTGTTTTAATATCACAAAAGACATTGTTTTAGTCTTTTTGATTGGATTGCATACTTGAGTCATAAATGATGTCATCAGCTACTAGGGTGTACAAGGGAACTAAATAGAGGGATAATACATGTTTTATGTTAAATTCACTACAAAAACAAATTAAAATTATCTTAAATACTGATATAATTTTATGCCTTTAAGGCCAAATTATTAACCAATAGCCTAACTGCTGCACACCAGATTTTATATGTATATATTAGCTAGGAATTGAATTCACTCCTCAAAACTCAATTTCAAATAAGTACGTAGAGAATAATGCTATGTTTGCTCCATAAAAAAGAAACAAGTTGCACTAACTTTAAGTGCTTTATCCTAAATATTCGTCAGATATCAGCAGCAAGACATTGCAAAGTAAAGCAAAAATGTTTAAACTTGCACAAATTAGTTTTCTTAGACAATCATATATAAACAAAACGCGTTGAACATGTATGCGTTATTGCATGTTTGACAATTGCATAATAAATACGTAACATTCCATTGATAATTAATAAACTTTGAAATCAATGATATTCATTTATCTACTTTACCCTAATAGAGAATATTGCACTCTGTACCTGAAGCAAACTATTTGATAAACGTCATACAGATAAAGATATATTCACAATCCTCAGCAAACTTTATCGCTGTACTTTACTCTCCCTGATCTCCTATAAATTGACAGGAGCCCACCCTGACCACCAATAGAGAAGCTACCGCCGAGCTCCAATGATGGAGCGCACATTTATATTATTGCTAGCCTTTACGGCAGGCATCTTGGCGGGTAAGTGTTAGCTATATATTCTATTGGCTAGTGTAAGCAAGTGTAATCGAGACAATTTAACAGACGCTATAACGATAAAAGTTTCATAAGTATATGTTTTCGATTCTTTATAGAAAATAGAATTAAAATAAGATAAATGTTTGCTAAATTTATTAAGTTAAATGCTTTAAAATGTTATAACACCTTTGGTTTTCACATGTACCTTGAATATTTTTCATTTTGTTTTTATTGTACACAGACCCATAAGGATATTAAACAAAATGGAACTTGAACTCAAATTTGGTGTGATCAAGTATTAAAAGCTCATCATACTGCTTATGTTTTCTTTAATTAAATAACGTTAAAGTGTTTCAATACACATTTAACATGGCTTTGGGGAAGACATATTAGATTATTTGCCCCGAGATGACATACAGCTCTGGAGTGTAATGATTATAGTAATAAAATATTGATTATATAAATTATTATTTGAAATCTTACACCGTTAGTCAACATATCAGTTTTAAATTAAAAGTTTAACATTTGAGAATACGTTGTGTGTGATAGTAGCATTTTTTTTGTCCGAAAAGGATGCACAGTTTAAAAAAATCGTGTATTCGACTTCAGCTCTGCTTAGTCTCCAAGCCTTTTTGAATAAACAATCAAAGGAAAGTAAACATCCCTTAAATTTTTAAATCTATTCCATTTTTATCTTTTATTTGGATTTTTTTTTGTTTCTTACAGGACCTATATCAGATATTAACTCACGTGAAACATGTTCAACAACATGCACAGGTAAATAACATCGTAATTAAAATTTATTTGAGAAAGCTGCTCGCAAACGACTCATTAAATCAGACAGAGAACTCAATAATAATAATAACAGAAAAAATATTGAATTTTAGACTCTACAAAATTCGGATATCAACCTGGCACAACTTACGAATACGACTATGACGTGGATACAACGACTCTCATCCAAGGAGCATCGGAAGGAAAATCTGGAATCAGAATGACTGCTAAAGTTCAAGTGGAAGTTCTTTCAAAATGTGACCTTGTCTTAAAGGTAAGGAACGTACAGCTCCACGAACGCAATGCAGAGTCACCTGAAAACTTTATCCTGTCAGCAATGTCCGGGAAATTCAGCCAACAACTTGAAGAAAACTCACTGAGATTTTCTTTCCAAGACGGTCGTATTGAGTCTCTGTGTCCGGCTGACAGTGAAACAGCTTGGGTTCTTAACATCAAACGGGGTATACTTTCCATGATTCAGAACACCATGGAAAATCTACAAGCCGATCAGAAAGTCAGTGAGGTCAGTAGCCTAGATTTTGATAATTTTGATAATAATTTCATAATGCTGATACCAATGTTCCATATATCTAAATACATACATGTATATATGATTAGGCTGACGTGACGGGAACATGTGATGCCGATTATACAGTGTCTGAAAATGGGTGGTACTCTGTAACCATCAAGAAACACAAGAACCTTCTTGGGTGCACCGAGCGTCATGGATACCAGACAACTCTACAGGGAACTCCCTATCGGGTGCCATCTGTAAGAGGGCATCTTTCTTTAATTATCTCCACATCCACATAATTTGTCATCAAAAAATACTATAGAGATATAAATTAAAACTAAATCTCACATACATTTTTTATTAAAGGAAATTCAGTCCTTACCAATTATGAAGAGTAGCCACGACTGTCAACAAGAAATCAGCAAATCCGGCATCCTTAAAGGGTCTTCATGCACTGAACAACATGTGTTTAGACCTTTCTCAAGAGATTCAAGTGGTGCCATGACTGAGAGCAGACAGACCTTGAAATACTCGAATGAAAGAACTGGAGTATCAACAGCAAGTAAGATTCATAATTACTATATGTCGTAATTTCAATAAATTCGACCAAAGCTTTTACAACATTTATTAATAAGTTTTGTTAATTATTCAGAATCTGTGACTAGAAAAGCTGACATGAACTTTGAGCACCATGTTGACACGGCAAGCAGCACAAAAGCTCGAAAAAATATAGAAAAACAACTGGTCAACATTTGTGCCCAAACAAAAGGAGACGTTCGTCCTGAAACTCCTCGTCTTTTTTCTGACCTCGTGCACATTATGAGATCAGCTGACTCCCAGACATTGAACGATGTTTACACAAACGTCCAGAGTGGTGCTCTTTGCAGCGACAACAACCAGAAAGTCAGGTAATAGATACGTTTACATTTCACCATTTTCTCCATTTTCACAGTATGTAAATTTAAGTCATACATTTGAGTGTCTTCTTGATGACAGGAAGTTTTTCTTGGACGCTGTGCCCATGACTGGAACACCAGCCTCTGTTACAATGTTAACAAAAATGATCACTGACAATGAAGTAACTGGAATTGAGGCTGATATGTGGATGACAACACTAGCATTTATTCCTAGCCCATCAAAGGACATGATTAGGGAAGTAATGGTAAGACTAGCTAATGTCGTAGATAAGGCTGCATTATCCTTTTAAAATCGATTATATTTGAATGACAGAGGGAATTTACATATAACAATTTTTATTATTTTTGCAGCCGCTTTTGAAGAAGAATGGCAAAGCACTGTTGGCCGTCAGCTCTCTTGTAAACACGTATTGCAAAAAAACCAGATGTGAAAACGACCTGGATATCGCAAATGTTATTTCAGCCCTTGAGGATAAGATTGGATACGGTTGCTATGTGGACAACAACAACAAAGAAAACGTAATGTTTAGCTATTGTATGCATCTTTGAAATGCATATTGTTTGTTTTGTGTATAAAGGGTTTAGAATGCTAATTCCATCTTATATTTTCATTTTGGTGTTTCAGATTGTCTTGTCATTACGTGCATTGGGCAATTCTGGACACACCAGCTCAGCCACAGCTACTGTCAACAGTTGCATCTCTCGAAAAGACAACCCAATGGAAGTTCGTATTGCTGCAATTGAGGCCTTCCGTCGTGCTTCATGTGACAATGACGTATGTATTAAGATTACTATATGTGAAATTAATTGAATTTGTGCGAACCATTCTTTGGGGATTATCAATTGTTTAAGTTCATGGGTATTTAAATTTTGTCGATTTACTTTTATGAACAATGAATGAAGACTTTATAATCAATTGATGATATGAAATTGTGAACGATGGGTATAAACAAAATTCCCGAAAAACTGAACCACAAAACAATTGAGAATTCCATGGTAAATATAATTTAAAAGATAAAAAATACTATCGAATATCTGAATTTTGATGTGGCTTTTTAGAGAACCGAGGCTTTGAAAGTCTTTAATGACAAAGAAGAAGATGCAGAATTAAGAATTGCTGCTTACCTGGCCATAATGCAATGTCCATCAAAGAGTATCATCACCACCGTTCGAAATGCACTAGAGAAGGAAGAGGTCAACCAAGTTGGGTCATTTATCTGGTCTCATCTAACAAATCTTATGGAGTCGTCCAGTCCATTTAAGCAAGACATAATATCAATTTTGAATAGTGAATATCTAAAAAAAGAATTTGACATGGACAAGAGAAAGTATTCAAGAAATTACGAGGGGTCATTCTTCCTGGAAAAAATCAACACTGGGGCTTCAATCGAAAGCAACTTGATCTGGTCCTCAAAATCATTTATTCCAAGATCATTGATGGCAAATCTGACTGTTGATTTGTTTGGAAAGTCAGTCAACATTCTAGAAATTGGAGGACGAGTGGAAGGACTAGAATACTTTTTAGAATCCTATTTCGGACCAAATGGCTATTTTACTGAAAAAGATGTCAAGGAAGCAACAACTCAGATTGTCAAAGGGATTGACGAAAAGAAGATGAAGAAAATCGACAGCCAGGTAAGTACGACTAAGTATTTATGATTAAATTTGACAATTTGTGTTATTGAAGTTCTAGCTTTTAAAATTGAAAAAAATTGTAGTTTGGGACTGGAATGGACCAACTGAGAGGAGCTCTTTACATGCGGATTTTTGGAAATGAACTCTCTTACAACAGTTTTGACGGACTCGCCAGTTTTTCCAGTGGCTTCAACGTTCTTGAAATGTTGATAAGTATGTCAAAAAATCACGATTACACGTTTACCCAGAATATCATGTTCATGGACACTTCCATGATAATTCCAACAAGTGCTGGATTTCCTCTGAACCTGACAATTAATGGTACTGCCACTATTGACATGAAAGCTTCAGGAAAGGTCGACCTCCGGAAACTAGGCACAAGTCCTAGAAGTCTTCTTATCAGTGGACTTATTCAGCCAAGGTAAGAATGTTTAAAAGAAACATTGCATATATATATATATATATATATATATATATATATATATATATATATATATATATATATATATATATATATATATATATATATAATGTACGAGATAGTAATAGAATAATTCCAGATGATGTGAAAAAAAAATGATTAATAGAGAAATGCACTTTTAAGCACTGCTGTGGAGATTTCCAGCATGATGAGCGTCGATGCGTTTGTGACGAAGAGCGGATTAAAGATGGTATCAACTGTTCACTCAAGCACATTACTGCAGGGCCATGTGGAACTTCGGGACGGAACAATTTTCAATGCCAACTTAGACGTGCCAAAGGACAAGATGGAAATCTTCAGTGTTAAGTAAGAATAATGCTATTATGTAATAGTGGGTACATTAAAAAAATAAAGCTCACACATGAGTTATTAATTTTATCAAAATTTACAGAACTGCTTTCTTCACTGTTCATCGTGATGTTGAAAAAGAACAGAATATGATCACAAAAAATAGAAAAATTCACAAGACATGCACCGGATCCCATCTTGCCCGTATCACAGGATTGAAGTTGTGCGGAGAAATTAAATTTCCAAATGCTTCACTGGAAACGAGCGCTCCATACTTTCCTTTGACAGGACCCATCAGTTTGGATGTATCCTTGATGAAAGAAGATTCTCACAAATCATATAATGTCGAGGCCCGATTGAGCAAGGTATTACATTTTTTATATTTTGATTTTTGTTTGTGCTTTGTTGTTTTTTTTGTTTTGTTTTTTTTTTAACAATTTTAGGTATATAAACCATTTTGTTGCAAAAATAGTACAAACTGCAAAACAATATCTTTTCCACATAATTTTCAGACAAAGAAAGAGGTGAATATCCGTTTGGCATTTGACACGCCAGGTTCACAAACTGATAGAGCTCTTTCTGCAGAATTTTTACTGGACAAAATTGGATCCAAACTTCAAATGGGTCTTCAGTCACCGTGGAATAAAGCTTTGTTTACAGGTATTTATCTATTTTCATCTCTAACTTTTCTCGTGTTTTATGACGTTTTAATGGTTTTCTACGCAGGGGTGTTAAGGACGCATATGGGCAATTTAGGGTCTGATTTTAACGGTTATATTCAAACTCGTGAAATTAAATGACTATTTTGAATGAGATTAAAAACTTAGTATTATTCTTTAAAATAGATGTCAGTACATTAAAATGGGGTAGTACATTACTGCCAGATTGGTGAATTATCACGTGACAACTATAAATAGCTTATATATATTCCTTAACATAAAATGAGATAGAACAACACTACCCCGCGGTTTCCAAAATAAAATACCAAATGCAAAACATATCAGTTTAATTAAAACCGCTGCAAGAATTCTATGTTCTTCTTAATTAAATAGTTATTCATCCGGCTCTCGTAAAACCTTTCCAACTCTTATAAAGTTTGCACGGAAAACGGTATGTTGCATCAAAACAACACACAACATGGGACTCTAGCAGCACTTTTCAACTTAAGCATTGATCAAACTAACGATACGTACAAAATTTCAAGTTCAATATATACGGGGTAGTGTTGTTCTAGTAGGATTTTTATATCGTAAACAACGACAGAGGAAACCCTGGCCGAAGAATAAAAACAAATTAACATACCCGTTAGCAAATGAATGATAAAACTAATATCTCTCCCAGTATTCTTTTGTTCAATTCTCAAAAAAACACACCACAATACTTTATTAGAGTTCTTAGATTAGCTATATTTTAAATATATTTACAATGCTTTTCGATCAAATTCACACGACTTTCAACTTTTATTCATGACGTCATCAATGTGTAAATCTAAGTAATACTGCTTAATTTCTGAAAAAAAAAATTGTCTTCAGTATATTTTTATTTGTTTTTGGTCTACGTTTTTTTTGCTTAGATATTTGAATATGTACATAATAACTAAGATTTGTGATTTCACGGAATTACATGTAACTCAGATTCCATATGCTTCCTTAACATCCCCGCGTAGTGTATTTTTATGATAACGTTTTGTCCTGTAACCCATAGGTGGAACTCAATGAGGCATTTTCATCCTAAGTAATTAATGTTTTTGTTAAGGTAAAGTCGAAAATGAGAAAAATCTCCGTCACATCAGCGGAAAGTTTGTTAACAACAAACAGGAGTACTCCGTTGTGGCAGAAGCAGCTATGACAAGAAAAGGCAACACTTTTGAGTACACACCACACGTGGAAATATCCGCGCCCAAAATGAAGTCAATTCAATTGAAAGGAGGAATGAAGTACAGTGGAATGAAACTTATTGATGCTAAAGTTATTTTGATTGGAGTATCAAAGGAACCAATTAAAGCAGAAGGTAAAAATGAAGTTAATCCTCCAAATCATGCAAAGAATAAAAAACCATCTTTATATCAAATCCCACCATAAAATTACGATTGATTTGATTGAACCTTTTTGTTTTTAGTCAACTTTGTCCAGAAACGTGTTGTGGTGATTGGCAAAGCTAGTATCAGCTTTGAAAAGAAGAAGGAATACGTCATCGAGTCTAGAGTTCAGAAATACGCCACTGCAAAAGCAGCAAGGTATCGACCCTATCTCTCCATTAAAACTCCAGAAAAAGAACTTGTCAGTTTTGGAGGTTCAGCTGAATACAAGAAGGGAAAAGCCATAAAGGTGGACTTGACTGTTGACCGCATCGTGTCAAGGCCAATAAAACTGTCTGGTATGTTATTTCGTTAACAAATATTTTTGAAAAATAAATAAGGGAATGTGTATATGCTAAAGAAACGTTTTTTTGGGAAAATAAATATATATATATATATTTTTTCAGTTCAAGTTAGAGATGCCAGCAATAAAAAGAGCACAGGTTTCAGATCCAAAATTGATATTAAATCTCCTGTATTTACGACAAAATTGACCTCTACGTTTATGCTAAAGAACCAAAAGATGGCCATTGTTCGCTCAACACTCGACTATGTTATTCCAAAGGTTATGAGAGACAAAGTAACGTTAAATGGAAAACTGAATGTTGCTAACACAAAAAGCCTCTCGGCTGCGAAAGGAAACATGTGAGTAAAAATATGCTTTCGTTGATTACACGTTGAAATAAATAACACAATATCAATTTCCAAATGATCCATAAATAAACATGGTTTCTACATTGAACAATGCAGTCTAAACTGGACTTTACTTTAATTCTTTTTTCAGCATTTTGACATTTAAGCAGCGGTCCGACTACAATCTTAATGTAAATTTTGATGTCAGCAAGAACTGGAAACATTCTGAAGCTTCACTGACTGTTGTATATGGGCCAAACAAGAAAGACATAAAAAAGCGAATCGAGTTTTCCAGTGTTTTAAATCACGTCCTAAATTGGAAACAAAAGAAGTTTAATCTGGACGCAAATACAAAATTTATCTTCCCATACCTGGTATGGCATTACTCTCTCTTTTTATACTCTTGACTAAACTGTGTCTTATTCTAGGATATAAGAATGTTTTTTTTTTTAAAGAATGTCATATAGAGCTGTCATTCTAACATTTTTTCAGAATGTGAACTATCAAATGAAAGGAAAGCACGTACAGTCATTGAAATCTATTGATTCGTCCCTGGATGTCGTGTTTGGAAAGAAATCATCTTACAGCGCTGCAATTGAGTTAAAAAACAAGTCTAAAAAATTAGCCAGCTTTGTCGGTAAACTAGGTATTTCTGTTCCAGGGAGAGACATAGTCATTGGTAATGTATTTGATCAAAGAACTGCCAAAAAATACACCAACATTTTGACTATTCAGCTGGAAAATGGACACAAAAACATCATTGAAAGCACCCTTCGAAACGTTGGTACAAATGAATACGACATTTCAACTTCCTTCAACATCCCAACATATGATGTACTCGCAGTCTCAGGACAATACCGATTTATCCCAAGCAATTTTCAAGCCAATTCCGAAATTCTGTATGGAAAAACAAAGTATGCAGTATCTTTGTCATCACTGGTCCGAATCGGATCTCGCATTCAGGTTGCAGCTGACCTAGAATATCCCGCACGAAAGGTGACGGCCGAATTCGACACAATAATTAAAGATCCAGTCTTCTCTAGCAAATTAGATGTCAAATGGGATGCAAATCAAGACCTTGACAAGAAGATTTTAATACAAGGAGACATAACATATGAAGGCCTGCAAAATATGGAAGCAACTTTTTCAAAATCCAGCCCTCTAGGTTTTGGTAATGTTAATCTGAAACACAGAAGTGGAGAAAAATATGTCTCCCATGCCCATGCTGAATGGAATAAAGATGTGGTTTCAGTTGATTCCTCATTTGGCAAGAAAAATGATGGCTATATTGCAGATCTAAAGATTGAATCTCCATTCAAAGACTATAGATCAATCAACATTGGTTTGAGTCACCAGCTAGAAAATTCAAAGTCTATTTCAAACATCGACGTCGACTGGAAGCCAATGAAACGCATGTCATCTACCTTGAATATGAAACGACCATTGCATTTTGATGATGTTGACGTTTCGCTTGAAATAAAGTCTCCAATTTCAGGTTTCGAGAGAACAGGCATCGAACTTAAACATAAGATAGAAGATGGAGTGATGAGTTTTGTCAAATTTTCCTGGAATAAGGACTTTTTCCAGACAGATATTCTTGCTGTCGACAAAAGCTCCGCATCTAACAGAGATCTGACTGGACGTCTTAGTGTAAAATCTAGTCTGGATCAAATTGCAAGTCTCTCTGTCTCTGCAAAACATGTTGACAACGGCCAGAAATTTGAAAACAGTCTCAATTTCAAACACAATGGTAATGTATATGCCTACCAAGGAGATGTACACCACTTCAGGAATGGTTGGCAACTTCAGAACAGCGGAAATATCAAACTGAGCTCACCCATGAAACAAATGGAATCGTCATGGTTTCATAGAAACACTCACGATGACCTCCAGTCCTCATTGAAATTTGAATCGGGTGCCAATGTTGTTGATATCCAGGTAAAGGGAATGCAACGCATGTCCCTGCCACAAGGATCTCTGACTTTCGACTTTGCAATGCGATCACCTTTCAACAGAGACCTTGCATTGGCAGTTTCACATGAACATGGTATTGGAATGATCGATAACAAAATTCATTACAGTACAGAGGGAAAGAAGGTTATATCACTAAGCAACGTTTATAAACGAAACAATGGAGTTGCAGATTCAAGTCATGTCTTTACATGCCATGGAAGCATCAAAATGTTAACCGTGACCTCTCAATACCAACAATATCCCATTACAGGTCAAATTGAATACCAGGACAATGGAAAATCTGTGTCAAAGCTTAATGGACAATTAGATTTCCCTCCCACCGGATTAATGAGCGGGAAAATTGAACTGATAAGCCAATTTTCTGGATATGAAAGCCTGAAACTCAGTGTTGATCAGTCCAACGAACGTGGGGAAATTGTCACCAGGTCCTCTCTCTCTCTTCCATCTAGAAACACAATAACCATGGAGACTAGAGGTCAATGGGGTAAAAAGAAAAGCTTTAACACAATTCTTTCCACACCATATAAAAATCTTCAAAAGATGACCATTGGAGCCGATTTCACAGGTGATTCAAAGTCCTTCCATACTTCTGCAAATCTGATGATTAATCCAATAGTTGGACCAATGTCTGTCACTTCCCAGTGGAGTTCATACGGTGGAATAATTGCTAGCATTCAGATCAACACTCCATTTGAACAGCATAGAAAAACTCGCGTTTCATTCACACATAGCAATCAAAACGAGAAGAAGGTCACCGAATTGAACGTGGAATACTTGCCTGGAAAAATTATAAAATTAGAGTCTTCATTACGCCCTACACTCGACAATTTAGAAGGAAGCATTGCTCTCACAACACCTTTCCAAGCGCTTCCATATTCTGCTGCATCTCTACGACACAGTGGGGATAGTCGTCAATTCCAATGTCATGGAGAGATCGAATACACCAGGGGAAAGAAAATTCAGGGGGATATCACTTTTAAAAACGACAAAAAAATGGAAACAACCTTGGTCATAAGATCGCCATTTGCAAACGACCTCACCGCAGCAATAAATCACGAAGGAACATGGTCGCAATTTGCCTCTCACGCTGAAATGCAATATGGAAAGTCCAAGAAATATGAAATAACTGGAAAGTATGGAAATCTTGCGGGAGATCTATCAATTAAATCTCCTCTGCATGACGATATAGCTGCTTCCTTTAACCACAAAGGAGACATTTCCGAATTCGACTCGCACATAGAAGGTTCATACGGTAGAGGTAAGAAATACGAGCTAACCGCAAAATATAACCAGAAGAGTGGAACAATTGGACTGAAGTCTCCACTGTATGAAGACATCTCTGCCTCTTTTAACCACAAAGGAAAACTGACTGATTTTGTTTCCCAAGCCGAATTCCAGTATGGAGGTTCCAAGAAGTATGAAGCTATGGCCAAACTTTCATTGGCAAAAACCTGGACAGGATCGGTATCATTTAGTTCTCCACTCACAGATGATTTTGCAACCTCATTTTCACACGAAGGCCAGCTAAGCGACTTCCAGATTAGTGCTGATGGTAAATATGGAAAGCAAAAGGGTTCTGTTGCAGCTATGTTTAAGAAAGCAAAGAAAACCATCGGATCTTTAGAACTGAAATCTTCTTTGATCGATAATATCAAAGCTGAATTTTCTCACGAGGGCACCTTGAGTAATTTTGATACCAAACTCTCAATCACAAAGGCTGGAAAAATTGTATACGAAGGATCCGTTTCATTTTCAAACGGAAGGAAAGTAACAGGATCAGCTACTTTGAAAACCCCATTTCACAAAGATATTTCCGCAACCTTTAAACACTCAGGAGATTTTACAGCCTTTCAGACGGCTGCTGATATCAAAATGAACAAGAAAACCGAATATAAATTGTCTGCTGATATGGTAAACAAAAAACGAACAAAAGCAAAATTACAGATCGAAAATCCTTTTACTGATCCGATCACCCTTACTCTTGTGAAGAAAGGAAAACCAACCAATGTTAGAATGATAGCCAATGCAATCCTTGGGAAAGGCCAAAAATACACAGTTGATATAACACTGAAGCGAGGATCAAACTCAGCGTTTATTATTGGTATCACAACACCATTGCCAGGGTATAAGAAAATGAAAGGAAACTGGAACTTCAGTGGTAACATGAGAAATTTTAAAACCAGCGCTCGCGCCGCAATTGGAAAAGAATCCGTTTCAGCTGATCTCAAAATGTCTCTCAGGCCTAATTTTAAAGCGGACGTATCTATTGAAACACCATTCAAAGGTCTGAAGAAAGCAGGTGTTGTCCTTTCTCACCAAGGCTCATTAAAAGATTTTAAATCCCATGGAGAAATCACTGTTGGAAAGAGTAAACTTTATAACGCAGATGTTATGATTGCAACTGATCCAAAGTTGGCAGCTTCTTTTGCTCTCCAGACGCCTTTTAGAAAAGTAGAAGATTTTGACTTTTCTATGACACATGATGGTTCTCTGAGGAACTTCAACAACCAGGTAAACCTTTCCTTGAATAAGAAGCGAATTTCGTCTGGTCTGAAAATCGATACACGCTCGGACATCACAGCTGATGTATCCATTCAAACACCTTTCGAGGGCTTTGAAGTGCTACAGGGATCACTTACTCATATAGGCACTTGGAATGACTTCCAATTCCACTTAGAAGGTTTGGATGGAACAAATAACAAATTCACCAGTGACATCACCTTGCGTCTTAACGATCAGATTATCTATGATATGAAACTGACAACTCCGTTCAAATCCGTTGAACTTCTGAAGGCAAGCCTTTCTCACGATGGAACAATAAATAACTTCCATACTCATGGTGAATTTGAAATGAACAACGACAGATCTGAAATAGATGTTAATTTTAGCTCTTTAGTCAAACTTGAAGGGCGGGTGCTTCTTAAATCGGCTTACATTGAAACAGTTGAAGGAATGTTTGCTCATGAAAGCCTTCCCATTGCAACTTCAGCTACTTTAAGATACGGAAACAGAAACATTCTGGATAGCAAATTATCTGTCAACAGTTCTCCTCTACAGGGGTCTCTTCTGCTAAATTCAATGTACACTCGGCCTCTTAAAGCTGTCGTAAGTCATACAGGCTCCATGAAAAAGTTTAATTCAGTCGCTGAGATCGCTTACGGAAAAGAGACTATGAAATATACAACCGAATTTGACTCAACTAATGATATATCCGCCAAATCTTCTATTGTGACATCATTTGGAACTGTTAAGAGCATATCTAGTTCTGTATCACACGCTGGAGGATGGAGCAACTTTAAATGTCACGCCGATGTCTCTATCAATGGTAAGGCAGTTGAAGGTGACGTTGCATATAACAGCCGAGATTCGATTGAGGGATCCGTAGTAATAAAAACACCTTTCGAAAACTATCGGGAAAGTGAACTTTCCTTCAGGCACAATGGAAGACTTCTTAATTTCAATAGCCGCGCAGAGTACTCCCTAGAAGGCCAAAAATCCGAAGTTGAGTTGACCATTGACACTGACAACAAAATACACATCAATGTTTTAATGAAAAGTCCGTCTATTCACGATATTAGTTTTAAACTCAACCACAACGGATATGGACGAACATTCAAAAGCGAAACTGAATTAAAATATGGCGGAGAAAAGAAAATTGAAGGAGAAGTTTCTTTTGAAGCGGTTCCAAAAATGACTCTGTCAGCTGTCCTAAAATCGAAATGTCCAGTTGTAAAGAGCATCCAAATATCGATCTCACAGGAAGGTACTTTCGAAAACTTTAATGTCCAAGCTTCAGCAAGTTTCAATGACCAGAGAGTTTCCTCAGATGTAAGACTTGACAGCCGCAGTGGATTGAACGGCCGATTTCTATTGACTACACCTGTCTCAGAGGAGATAACGGCTTCTATAAAACATGAAGGACAAATGGCAAACTTTAAAACTGTTTCAGATGTTTCATACAGTGGGAGAAAGCAAATTGAATTGGATGCAGCGTTCAGACTGTCACAATCGGTAACAGGGCAATTCTCTTTAAAAACGCCAATTTCGGAAATTGCAGATGTAAATATTATTTTCCGTCACGATGGAAATCGAAGCAATTTCAAATGTTCAGGATCAGCTAGCATATCAGGTGATCAAAAAATATCGGGAGACATCTCTTTCAATTCCCAACCCCTTTCTGGGGCTTGGAACATCAGAAGTGTTTTCGGAAATCTGGATGGAGCTTTCGACTATGCGCTTTCCTCAAGATCAATGAATTCTCACGTTGAAATTAACGTGAATGGTAAGCATTCTGAAGCAGATATGACTTATTCGAACAACGGAATCCAAAAAGGATCGATTTCACTTTCAAGTCCTTTTAATGAAAAGATTGGAGCTTCTTTCACTCATGATCAAAACGATGACCATATTTCAAGCAGCATGACCCTCTATTCATCAGATAAAACTATAACTGGTTCAACCGAAATTTCATTTACTGACGAAATAAGTGGAAAATTATCACTAATTACGCCAATTGAGGGATTTGAACAACAATCCATTATTATCAAGTATTCAAACAACAGCGATAAAATGTCAAGCTCTCTTACAATTGAATTCAACAACGGACAAAAAATTGATGGTCAAATGTCGCTTTCTAAAAGAGGATCCTTGGAAGGAAAAATCATTCTCAGTACCCCGTTTGAAGGATTTAGAGAGTCCAAAGCTGATTTCACGTATGACTATTCCTCTACAGGTTTGAAGGCATCTGCTAAGGGTACATTCCGCCAGCAAAGTATATCAGCAGATATGAGTTTTGATAAAGTTCCATTCCAGGGCAGTGCTATCCTGAGAACACCTTTTGTGGGTTTCGAGGAAATAAAAACATCATTCAACCACGCCAGCTCTGATCGCAGCTACAAAAGTCATATTGAAATAACAATGAGAGGAAAAACTGTTCAAATCGATTCATCATTTAGCAACAAGAATTCCATATCTGCAGCAACAACAATCATGACTCCAATTAAAGGATACAGTGTTGTCTCAGTCTCTCTAAACCATGAAATGAATGTCAAAGGTTTTTCGAATGTCGCAAAAGCAAGAATTGAAAATAATGAAGTATCAGTCGAGGCAACATTCAGCAATATGTCCAGTCTTGCTGGAAACATAAAGATATCAACACCCTTTTCAGGCTTTGAAAAACAATCGGGGTCTTTCGTTCTCAACCAAAACAACATTCGTGTGGAAGCCGCAGCCCGTGACCAAAAAATAGAAATTGAAGGAACCAAGAGTAATGGAAATGGACAGATATCTTTAAAAACCCCATTTGAAGGATTCAAATCACAAGAAATATCTATGACATCTACTAGAGATAGCATAAACGTACACGGTATTTTTAGAGGAAAGACTATCGAGCTTGACGCATCATTTCTTACTTCTGATGATATACAAGGCACTATATCGTTAAAAACACCTTTCAAAGGGTTTGAAGAACAAGGAGTCTCAATGAGCTACGAAAAGACACTGACCGGATACCAAGCACAAGCAAAAAGTACATTCCAGAAGAAAAAAATAGAATTGAGCGCTCAACTGACTACTGATACTGTTATCACTGGCGATCTAGAAATAACTTCCTCTTATTCTGGATATGAAAGACAAAAGATTTCAGTTAAAGTCGGAAATGGTAACATAAATGTCATGATTTTAGCCATGCAACACACAGTTGAACTAAAAGGACAAACTTTGCTCAGAAATGGATTTTTATCTGTTGAAACTACTTTCCCTGGATTTGAAAATCAAAGATTGAGCTTAAATATTGATCAAAATAGAATTCACGCAGTGGGTCTTTTCAGACAAAAGACCATCGAAATCAACGGAGAACTCTCAGCTAAGAAAGGCAGTCTTTCTATCAAAACACCTTTCGATGGTTTTAAGAACCAGTATATTAAGTTTACTGCAGAGGGACAAAAGCTAATTGCAGAAGGAACATTAATGGAGAAAACAGTAGAAATTGACGCCCTTTTTAACAAAGACGGAAAAATAGAAGGAGAACTTGAGATCAGAACTCCATTTGAAGGTTTTAAGAAACAAGCAATTAGATTTTCGCATCATATGACAAATAGAGGTTTCCAAACACACGCTGATATTCTTTTTAACCAAGAAAAGTCTGAATTCGATCTCAGTATCATTAATGAATTGAATAAGGAATTCAAGGTCTCGCTGAAAACACCGATCACAGGCTATAAAGAACAGGTTTTTTGCGTGGAAGCAGTACCATCGCCAAACGGCTTAAAAGTACACTCAGAAGTCCATTTCGATAAAAAGAAAGTTGAGGCTGATTTTAATTATGAACGTGAACCGCAGTTATTGGCCAATTTGATTGTAAAAACACCCTTTACTGGTTTTGAATCGACTTCAATATCTTTCCAAAGAGATGGGTCTTTGAGAAACATGCAGCTATCTAGCAGTCTTGAGTATGGCTCCTCTCAAACCGTTTCTCTCTTCCTCCGTAACATCATACAGGATTCCTCGTCTGAACATGTCTTAAAGTTCCAAAGTCCATATTCTGATCTCTCAGCAAAACATACCCAATCTTCAGAGAACGGTGTATTTCAATCACAGAGCGATTTATCATTTGGAAGTCAGTACAGTATAAGCCACAGTAACCTTTTGCGATACAGTGCTGCCCCAATGCTTGACTTTACATCAACAACTACATACACCATTGATGGTGCGACATCTACCAGTGAGATGAAAGTTTATCATATGGGTGAACTTCAAGACTTCAAGACTGAACTCATGGCAAATTACGAAAACGAGGAGGCTTCTTTATCCGTTCAGTTTAAAAGTACAAGCGCAATTGAAGGCTCGTTTTCAATAAAATCTCCAGTACCGTATTTGCGCAATGTTCATGCTAAGTTTACACATAGCGGGGATCAAGATCAGTTTACCACTTCCAGTGACTTCCAGCATGAAGACATTGGTAAATTGGAGGGAACAATGACATTTTTCAAACAAAATTGGCGTCGTGTCAATTCAAATTTGGTCATTAAAACTCCATTCGTTGGATTTGAACAAACAAAACTGAATTTAAAACATACAGCAAATAGAAACAGTATCAGATCGTTCGTCGACGTTTCGTTTGGAGATGATAACAATGTCCGCGCATCTGTCAAAGGATCTTTGGAACCAATGGAAGTAGACTTGGTGTTTACATCACCTTTCGATGGTATTGAAAATCTCCATGCATCAACTAAATACAGCAATTCCGGAAAGAAGTACAATGCCGAATTTATCATGTCGAGCCGAAACAAAGCCATATCACTCAAGTCTTTGTTAGATCTAGACTCATCACCGGTGGTGTTCGAAACAGTTGTTAATACTCCTTTTTCAGGACTGGAAACTTCTAAATTTATGATTACAAGCAAAGGTTCTTTACGTGACTTAACCTCAAGCATTGACTTACAATCATTTTGGCTGAAAATGAAGTCGAGTGCTAGCCTTAGATATTCCACCTTTTCTGATTTAGATGGCTCGTTTTCTCTCTCGAGTGACATGAATGGATTAGAAAACTTTAACTTTGGTTTGAAAAATGAAAGAACAGACGGTGAGTTCAAAAACCAAATGACAGCTTCGTGGGAGAACGGACAAAGCGTTGTGTCAACTCTGACGTATTCTTCCAAGGATTCCTGGGGAATAACTACTCAAAAGGGAAGTATGATGATCAGTACTCCATTTACTCAGCTGAGAAAGCTAAATATTCAAAGCAGCATGGAAAAATCGGCGACCTCATTTAAACAGTCTGCGGTTGCTGAATTTAATGGTGGAAAAGTACTGGATATGGACATTGCATATACTAGAGATGCCAAGCACACGGCGTCACTTGCTATGAGAGAACCGCAGCCCCTAGAGTTAAAAGCAGAAGTTCTCATGTCTGATGCGATCAAATCAGGTCTTTTGTCAATGAACTTGGATACAACTTCAACAGAAAGACAAGCAACTGTGGAAATGAAATACACTACAGATCGTTACAACCAGAAAAAACAGACCGTAGTAAAAATAGTAACTCCATCTAGATCAGTTGAAGTTCGAGGATCAGGAGAAATGTCATCTTCCCGAATCTTTTCATCATGGGATACTCTTATTAATAATGCCCAAGTATTTGGATTTGACGCTGAACATTCCCTTGTCGAGCGTCGCAACAACTATGAAAATATGAACAATCTGAAGTTGCGATTTCCGGAGAGAAGTGTTGCAATGTCTTCTTCTTATCAAGATAAATATGACAAGAAAACAGTCCATGGGTCTATTTCGTGGGATGCAGATAGGGACATAAATAAAAAAATCGGAGTCAGTGCAAGTCTTTTCCCTCAAGGAGATTCCCTTAAAGCTGATGTGTCTTTCGAAATTCCAAGCATTGGAAAGGTAACTTTAGTCTTTCAATGTCTTTTAAATCTTAAACCGAATCAAAATTACAGCTTTAGATTATTGATATATTTTATTATTTATATATCTTTTTAATTTAGGATGTAAAATTGGATTCTGAGATGACACTAAATAGCGGAAGTGTCCTCTTTGACGGAAAAACAGAGTTTAAGTACTCCAAGGATGAAGATAAGACAGTGGTTATCAACTCCAGGATCGAAAATATCTCCACATACTCTAACAAAAATTATACTCTTAGTTTTGGAGTTCGACATGTGTTTAGCAGCGTGAACATCCAACTTCAATCACATGTTGGAATATCCGATAACAAGTACAGCAGTGGGATTAACGTCGACTATCTAACAGCAAAACGTATGAAGAAAAACTTTGCTCTCATGGGAGAAATTGACAGCCTGCGTCGCCAGATGAATGTTGAGGTATGATAATTTGCACTTAAATTCAAAGACAAAAGAATTTATATATGGTGTTATTTTAGCGTCGGACAATTTTATTAGTAGCTGATATTAGCATTTTATTTCAGCAATGTTCGGTATCCGCTGTGTTTCAGTTTGTAACGCGGTAATATTACCATTTGTTAAGCTAAGGCCAAATGTAATTTTGATTTTGCAGTTGCCTTGATGGATATTACTACTTTTTATTTATGGTTTAGGTTGTGTCGCCGATTAAATCAATGAGGATGTCCGGAAAAATCGAAACCAGTCCCTACAGACTAAGTTTGCGAAATGTGTATGATGACTCAAAGGAAATCAACAGTCTGATAACGTTCGATACTGAAAAGAAATTACTCGAAGCCCAAACAAGCTACGACATTGGTAATTGTGTTTTCAAAAAATATTTCGATTGATAACTTGAAATAAAATTTAAAGGCAATACCTATTAAAGTCTTATTTTTGTAGAGAACCCAGCCAACGTTTTACATTTTGTTGCGAAATATGTGAATGCCAGTGCCATTCTCGCTGAAGTGTACAGAGAGGAAAATTCACGTAGAATCACAGATAGTTTGTTTGCAATGAGACTGAATACCTCGAGAATCCTGCACACACGAATTCACTGGAGACCTACCATGATAAATGACTTAAAGGTAACATTATAGCAACTGCATTATTGTTTTTTTTTTTTTAGAAACAAATAGAACCATCTACTATTACGAGTAAGGGTGGTGAGTTTTCACCGAGAGAATAGGACGAGGTTTTGCCGAGTCTTAGACCCTGAATCTTGGCCCTAGGATGGAACTGCACTGTCAAACTTTAGTATATAATGGAGAGATATATCAAAGAACAATTTTTTCAATGAGAGTTTATTTGTTGAATCAATTAGCCAAAGAAATTACGTTATGGATTGGTTTATTCAATTATTTATCATTTCCTTATAGTGGACACTATTTTTAACGTTTAAAGCGGCGTTGTAATGCACAGTGTAAGACAGAAAAATTACTCACTGCTGTCTCACATTAGGCAAACCGGTCTCACTCCGGTGATAATGCGATAAAAATGCATGTGACAGAGACATGAAACAGAGTTTCTTAATATATCAATATACAAATTCAACAGGTTTCTGGACTTGGCAAAATTTCCCTGTATAGCAGAAAAATGAACACTGCATTCTCTGAGGTTGCCGATGCTGTTGGTAAAGAGTTAAACTCCAAGTACAATCTGATCCGAGAAGCTGCAAGCAATGGATACAGACCATACGGCATATTTCTTGAGGAAATGATCGAAGAATTAAGCAAACGTTTTCCTTCTGCTGACTTTACAATGTTAAGGTATTGCACACAAGGATATTCTCTGAGGTCAAAATCTAAATTAGTTGTCAGATCATTATGCAAATATTCATGTGAAATAATCATGATGTTTATTTTGAATTTGAGATCGTCTATGCAAAAAATCATTCACACATCTTAATGTATTTTAGAAATTTGATTAAAAGCAACAAAGTCCAGTGGCAATCCTTTCCTGGGAAGGACAAGTACGACTTGTACGTTGAATTTACAAAAGAACTGATGACAGTAAGTGCTTATGTTTATGTAATACATTTTCATACTATTTGACCTTTAGTCTATAGAAAGTTTAATACTAGTAACTTACCAATGGTGAATCGTCTGCTTGTTTTAAAGCTCATTGAATCTAGAGGAGGATATTACTATGCAGAACTAATGGATGTAATTGGACAACAATTTCTGGAGTTGTCTGCCTCTTTAGAATCGGCAATGAAACATTATGAAGGTACTTGTTTTAGCGATACGTGAATATCCAATATAATATGTAGTTTTGGTAATTGTGTAATGTCAGATGCATTTAAAATCATTCTAAACGTACTTGTAGACGCAGTGTCGAGAATTTCAAAAAATCAACTTTCCGAATACATTGGATCTAAATACGATTCACTTTTGAAAACTGCCACTGAATACCGTGTTCCAGACATTGCTAGTCAATACACAAATGCCATCTACGATGTCAGAGATCAAATTTCTTCAAGAATGAACGGACCAGTGTTGGCAACAATTAAAGAGGCCGCCGGTCAAAGCTACCACCTTGTAAGGACTTATTTTTTCATTTGAAGTCGTGAATGTTTCGAATTTATAAAATAATCATGTTGTATGATATTTAATACAAACCTATTCTTATTCATTTTATAGGGTTACGATGCGTACAAATTTTGGGAAGTAGAAGAGAATATTAAATCGGTAATGAAGAACATTTTTGAAATGATAAAAAAAGACATCGAGGAAGAGTTTTCTATCCTGAAAAATTCCGTCAGTAATCTTCGAAATTCGAAAATCACAGTATTTGATCTGAAATCAGGAGAATTGCAAATGGACACTTACTTACCAGTTTCAATGACTTCCCTGCAAGAACTTCCCAAATTCTCTATTTCAAAGTTTACCAGCAAACTTCACTCCTACTTTCCAAAGTATAGGAACAAAATGGGATCACTATCAGAATACATTCCAGATTCAGATGCCTCCAACTGGGTCCCTCCCTTTAAAGGCAAGTTTAATATATATCATTTTTGTTTTTTATGCAAAGGGGAGTTTTTAAAGATTAATAATTGTTATGCAATAGAAACAATTAAATTGCGTCTTCTTCATTTTAGCTGTTGCCTATTTAAGAGGAGACCACTTCACAACCTTTGATGGCAAGGAATTTGATTTCTCAGGAAAATGTTCTTACGTTTTGACACGTGACTATATTGACGGAAACTTCTCGATCATCATAAACTACCTTGGCAAGAACAAAAAACAGCTTATCATTACTACAGCTACAAAAACACTGCAGATAGCTCCAAATGGAAAGGTAAACTAAAAGCATTTTATTTATTCTTCCTGTAAGTTTTTGTTTGAATCACTAAAAGAACTAAGATTGATTTATGGTTTTTTAGCTACGCATTGATGGCAAGATCAGCAGTGCTCCCTACCAGTCAACTGAATTGAAGATTGTTCAAGAGGCGGAATCTTTGAACGTGAACGGTCGTGGGTTCTCAGTTAAATACAACATCCCAAGAGATGAATTGAAATTTGTTGTCAGTGGTTGGTACCATGGAAAATTGGGCGGGCTTTTTGGAACTAACAACAACGAAATTTATGATGATATGATGACATCATCGCGTCGCACTGTGGTCGATGTTGATCCATTCGTCAACAGTTGGGAAGTGGACAGCAAGTGCCGTTGAACTAGTGACATTTTGAGTAAATAACCAAATTCATTTGATTAAATGCGATAAATTTCTTTCTGTAAAATTAAAACCAATAAATGCAATTAAAAGCACAAATGGGTTGATTTGATTTTAGATAATTTTAAATTCAAATTTGATTGGCTGAATTTTGAATCACGATTGTACCAAACACACATCTTTCCTGTGTTAGAGTATACTTCATAGTCTTCGATTTAATTCTTCACCAAAAGTTTATGTATCATTTCATGTATTTTATGTAATTTATGTATTTATTCTTCATCAATATCAAGATTAATATTCCAAACTGCAATGAATACTTAAAAATAGAACATTACACCATTAATAGTTTACCGATAGCCTTTTAAAACAGAACATTTTTTTTTATTTCGATAAGTATAATAATTTAACTACATTTAAAAAGAATTTATGCATTTAGTTCATTTATTTAATTTGTCACATGGAAAAGTATAAAGAAGACCTAGAAATATATTCTTAAGGCATATATAGAATTTATTTCAATTCAATTCTTTATTGTTTTAAGCTTTAATAAGGCTTATCAGTATAACATATTTATAATATGAGCTGGCAGTGTATTTACTGTACTTGTGCACGTACAAAGAATAACATATACTATTAAAAAATAGACAGGTTGAGAAAACCTAAAAAAGCAGTAGTTTTGGATAAAAGTGTACACGTGTTTAAACGTTCTATAAAAAAGATGTAGAAATATGGCATAAAGATTTATAAATGTAAAAGGTTAAAAATTTGGTTGCTGAATTAAGTTCAACCTCAGCTATGTTAAGGGCGTCCATAAAATAATAGCGATATTTATCACATAAAATGTAAGCCTTTGAATAATCTTGATATTCTATTCCAAAAAATGTTACTCAAAGTGAGATTTTATCAATATACAAATTAGATAATTCGCTATTGCATGAGCAATTTTAGGGTCTCTTGGAAAACCCTGTCACGTGGTGCTGCTAAAAAAGAGATGAAGCAGGAATTATACGAAAAATGCATAGTGCAAGGGCGTAACATAAACAAATATAATTATTTCTGTTTCTAACATGTAAAATGACCATCTTAAATTTCGAAAAGTGCCGGAAGCTTGAAATATTCAAGAAAGAACAATTATTCAACATCAACAGTGTATGAATAGAAATTTGCATTGAGTTCCCACAATTAACGCTTATTAATGTGAAATGGGTAGCGATTTCATAGAGCTCCCAGCACTTTTTGATATAATGGGGATATAATGGTAACACATGTAAAATTTCAATATATTTGATCAATGCCCTTGCACTACTGCATTTTTTCTGACCCATTTCACTTTCGGCGTCATTTGCGTGAAATTCAAACGCAACACTGACTAAGATCATGATTTTAATTTTCATTCATAAAATAATTAAACGCTGTGAATGTCATTAAATTAATGTAAGAATGTTGTTTCTGTTCACATCAGTTATCATTATCAAAAATTGTTGAATTGGAAATAAGAATTCATCTGTTGTCCTTACTAATAACTATTGATAAAAAGGCAGCGGGGGGGGGGGGGGGGGGGAGGGGGGTTAGTTTGTGATTTGCACATAATGATTAATGTTACTCTGCTGGTAAATAAATAAATAAGAAATATTTCTTTTATATATAATTAATTTTACTTGTAATTATAATTAATATTTTTTGTAATGGTTAAAGAAATATCAATAATTATCAAGACTTTATGATGATAATCAACTTGACAAATACAATGTACTATTAATAGAGATTGCTTTTCTGTGACATACTGTTCAATAAGACTAGTGTTTTCTAATTTTCAGCATTATTCAGTCATGGTGTGGAATTTATGGAAATTGACCATTCTTCTGCCACACTACATGTAATTCTCCTCTGTCTTTTTGATATAAAGAGGCAGTGCAGTTGATAAGAAAATCAATGCCTGAAATGATGAATATTTATTAATTTCAAATTTAATTTCAATAGAAAAAAAAGTTCAATGAAAAATATTATGATAGGTTACATTATAGTAATATCATTTTAACCCCCACCCTCGCCGACCAAATATACATGAAGTTAGCGAGTAAAAGAGTAATAGAAATATTTATAGAGTACCTACTTTTTTATCAACACCCAAAAAAGTGTCTCCAGTGGACCATTTACTGCTATAAAACCCCGAAAATTGAATAATGTGTTATACTTAGCAAAATATTGTGCTGAAGATAACATGAAAATGGAAAATTACTTCATTATTGTGCATTCTAATGGCAGTTTTAATTTCATTAATATTACAGCGGGCCTAATCAAATGTTTATTCTTTGAAAGAACAAAATATGATATGAGTGAAATTTTGCTCCCTTCATTCGCCATTTTTTAAAGCCTTTTTGGTTATATATGTTATATTTTAGAAGAAATGATGTAAAATATATTTGTCACCTATTTATTTGATTTATTTGCACTCACTGGCAGTATATGACGTCAGAAGTGACGCTATTTCTATCATTCAATCAAAATCAGTCAAAAATTGACATTTTCCTTATCTTTTTATGAATGGGAAATATAGAGCGCATTCTTGAACAAGGAAAATTTTTTTGTCACTTATTATCCTTGGCTAGATACATCTCTGATTAAAATATTTTGTTTGTTCAAGCGTGCGCTCTATGTTTTCTGAAAGATAAACTGCCTGAAAACGAGCTGTTTAATGTTTAAAATGCAAAAATGGCGGGAAAAGGTTGTCTTTACGATATCATATTTCTTACTTGTTGGCAGTTGAATCAAAATGAACATTTTGTATATATATATCTGTACAAAGAAAACAAAGAATTACAGTAAAATGATGATATTCATTTTAAGTGGCCATTTTAGGCCCATGTCATATATAGTCCTTTGTGGAAATTCAGTTCAACATTTTAAGTTTGTATATTCATACATGTAATCATCTTCAAAGAAGACTAGTTGAAATAACACATTTCGATTTACATAAACAACAATACAATCAATATCCTAACAGTAATCTTTGTAGTGCTAGCACAGTGTTTGGAGTTTTCGTTGTTTACATTTCTTTTAACACGGAAAAAATGCGAGCTAATATTATTGCGATAAAAGTGACCAGCAAAAAGCTACAATGAGCATCAATACTCTTTATGATCAAAATCAGCAAATCGCAGAACATTTACTTTGCCTGATCGAGTCACTAAATTGATAATCAAACACAATATTACATGAAAAACAAATGTAAACAAGTAAACAAAATCGAAGCCGGGGAATTTTCCTTTGTTTCCGTTTCATCCTACAGTATTAGATAATATAAATCAATATCTAGGGGAAGTACAGATAAATCCTACCTTGTTCAGTTGCATCCTCTACCGATTTCCATCCACGCTGGTTGTAAATGAGTTAAATTCCCAGATATGTCACTCAAGTGCACATGTTTATTCTGATCACAGCTGCAAGCGCCGATGTGACGTAGTCAACCTCGATAAGTCGTCAGGCGACTTTTGAATTTTACAATTTCGCAAGATATAAAGAATAGTTGAAATTTTTATTTCAGTACACCTTTCTTGAAACAATCTAACCCAATAATTAACCATATTCATTTTGGTAGGTATTTGTTAATTACCGAAATACAACATCTCGTAAAATATCATAAATAAGGGGAGGAGCATATGCAAATTTTCCTAAATCAAACGTGCTAGAATTCTGATACCTTCCTTAACACAGCTGAGACGTGAAAGAATTTGTTAATGAGTGTGTTAATGATGAAATATTTTTGTTATACAAGCATCAATTATAATAACAGAAAGAAATATTACAGAAGGAAGGGATCTGTATGTCATAACACGTTTCAAGAAATTTCTAAAATGATTAACAAAAATAGAAAGATATTTGTTTGCAGGTTTTATTGACGACAAATTTAGCCTTAATTCGAATTAAGCAACATGTTGCATGTTTAGAAACGTTTCTAAACTGTATGAACGTGCAAACGAGTAAAAAAAAAACTATTTATTATGATTAAATTGAGCTAGACGATTTCAAATGACAAAAATAAACTCATTTGATTTCATTTCTTGAGAAAAGTATACTCTATTGTTTTTACATCTTCAGAAAATTGATTTTACCCTTGTTTTTCCTAGTCTCGTTGACCAATTATTGCTATATTGTTTCCACCTATTTTGATATACTTGTTCTTCAAATCGGTAATAAATAAATATCAATAACAACATCATTAAAAGATTTTTTTTAAAAAGTTCGACTTAGGTTATTAATGATTCCACAGTATGTTATTAAACTCTAAACAATTTTGTTTTTGATCAAACACTGTCATTAAGGATTTTACTTTTTTTAACCTTTTCATTTCACTATATATATCTACCTACATGAAATATGATTAATACAATTGTTAAGAATTATCACTAATCAATTATTTAATTTTGCAACTCTATTGTGTTGTGAAAGCAGAGAGAGAGAGAGAGAGAGAGAGAGAGAAAGAGAGAGAGAGAGAGAGAGAGAGAGAGAGATGCAGGTAGTGTATGGGTGTACAATGAATTAAGGCCAATTGATATGATAGAGAAACAAAATTCACAGAAATGATAAATTAAAATTTATTACCACATCCACATTTATTTAAGTACAATATTTTCACTTATTTTCTGTCAGTGGCTTTCATATTCCCTATATCTACATTTTTCCAACAGCAAATGTTTTTCGGATAATAGACTTTCTGTTATGACATTTTTCAATGCATGAATATTAGTTTTTTTTTGTATTATTATTTTTACATTTACACGAAATATATATTGATCCACAATAAAATCTATCAAGTTAAAACAAATATATAAACATGTCTGTTTTCGTATTTTTCATAAAGGAATGAATGTATATATAATGTAAATAAAATTTCAAACTATCAAAATCCACTTTCAAACATCACACAACACTTTTTTTTCTATATTAAATTCATAAAATAAGTGATCAATACTCTCTTCATTTATTTAGAAAAAAAGCAAACACAGCAGACTGTTTTTTATATATTAAAAATATAATTATTTGTAGGAACAACCCTATATAGAATTTGATATTGTAGCCAATGCAGTTTTGATTCCTGTGTAGACTTAAAAGGGAGTTCAACATGTCTGTTCCAAGCTGTTTGTGAATAGTATATCTTAATCAATCACCTGAATCATCCTGAATCAAAAGAAAAGAAAGATAATCTAAATGATACTATATTATCATTTCATGTGATTATTTCGTCAGCTTTATTAATATGAATTCAAAAATAGAGTTAACCTAAGACATGAATATACCGAAAGATATTTTTTTTATTATTTTGTTATTTAATTTTAGAATAAACATCGCACAAACAAAAAAAATAAGAAAAGTGTGTCAAATATTGATATTGTACAATTCAAATTCTGATAAAGAAGTTTCAATATCATTTTTAGATGAAGGTAAAATGCAATACGTTAAATGATAATATACTGTGGAATCATTTTTATTCGTGGGGGGGGGGGGGGGGTCAATGCTCGTGGGTTGCCAAAATTTTCCTTGGTCATGGCGACGTAATTTTGTTGGTAGTAAAATCGGGATAATTTCAATAAATGTTAAACAAATGATCTCATATAAGTTAGTTGGAATGCAGATTCGTGGGCAATGGTTACCCACGAGAATCACGAACATTGGTCTTCCACGAACAATGATGATTCCACTATATTATAATGATCTATATTTGACCTTTAAGGTTGCTTAAGCAAACGAAATATTATCATAATTATCTATTAACAAAACTATTTTGCTTATTTAAATCTGCGTACTGCTCGCTGTTTTAATATCACAAAAGACATTGTTTTAGTCTTTTTGATTGGATTGCATACTTGAGTCATAAATGATGTCATCAGCTACTAGGGTGTACAAGGGAACTAAATAGAGGGATAATACATGTTTTATGTTAAATTCACTACAAAAACAAATTAAAATTATCTTAAATACTGATATAATTTTATGCCTTTAAGGCCAAATTATTAACCAATAGCCTAACTGCTGCACACCAGATTTTATATGTATATATTAGCTAGGAATTGAATTCACTCCTCAAAACTCAATTTCAAATAAGTACGTAGAGAATAATGCTATGTTTGCTCCATAAAAAAGAAACAAGTTGCACTAACTTTAAGTGCTTTATCCTAAATATTCGTCAGATATCAGCAGCAAGACATTGCAAAGTAAAGCAAAAATGTTTAAACTTGCACAAATTAGTTTTCTTAGACAATCATATATAAACAAAACGCGTTGAACATGTATGCGTTATTGCATGTTTGACAATTGCATAATAAATACGTAACATTCCATTGATAATTAATAAACTTTGAAATCAATGATATTCATTTATCTACTTTACCCTAATAGAGAATATTGCACTCTGTACCTGAAGCAAACTATTTGATAAACGTCATACAGATAAAGATATATTCACAATCCTCAGCAAACTTTATCGCTGTACTTTACTCTCCCTGATCTCCTATAAATTGACAGGAGCCCACCCTGACCACCAATAGAGAAGCTACCGCCGAGCTCCAATGATGGAGCGCACATTTATATTATTGCTAGCCTTTACGGCAGGCATCTTGGCGGGTAAGTGTTAGCTATATATTCTATTGGCTAGTGTAAGCAAGTGTAATCGAGACAATTTAACAGACGCTATAACGATAAAAGTTTCATAAGTATATGTTTTCGATTCTTTATAGAAAATAGAATTAAAATAAGATAAATGTTTGCTAAATTTATTAAGTTAAATGCTTTAAAATGTTATAACACCTTTGGTTTTCACATGTACCTTGAATATTTTTCATTTTGTTTTTATTGTACACAGACCCATAAGGATATTAAACAAAATGGAACTTGAACTCAAATTTGGTGTGATCAAGTATTAAAAGCTCATCATACTGCTTATGTTTTCTTTAATTAAATAACGTTAAAGTGTTTCAATACACATTTAACATGGCTTTGGGGAAGACATATTAGATTATTTGCCCCGAGATGACATACAGCTCTGGAGTGTAATGATTATAGTAATAAAATATTGATTATATAAATTATTATTTGAAATCTTACACCGTTAGTCAACATATCAGTTTTAAATTAAAAGTTTAACATTTGAGAATACGTTGTGTGTGATAGTAGCATTTTTTTTGTCCGAAAAGGATGCACAGTTTAAAAAAATCGTGTATTCGACTTCAGCTCTGCTTAGTCTCCAAGCCTTTTTGAATAAACAATCAAAGGAAAGTAAACATCCCTTAAATTTTTAAATCTATTCCATTTTTATCTTTTATTTGGATTTTTTTTTGTTTCTTACAGGACCTATATCAGATATTAACTCACGTGAAACATGTTCAACAACATGCACAGGTAAATAACATCGTAATTAAAATTTATTTGAGAAAGCTGCTCGCAAACGACTCATTAAATCAGACAGAGAACTCAATAATAATAATAACAGAAAAAATATTGAATTTTAGACTCTACAAAATTCGGATATCAACCTGGCACAACTTACGAATACGACTATGACGTGGATACAACGACTCTCATCCAAGGAGCATCGGAAGGAAAATCTGGAATCAGAATGACTGCTAAAGTTCAAGTGGAAGTTCTTTCAAAATGTGACCTTGTCTTAAAGGTAAGGAACGTACAGCTCCACGAACGCAATGCAGAGTCACCTGAAAACTTTATCCTGTCAGCAATGTCCGGGAAATTCAGCCAACAACTTGAAGAAAACTCACTGAGATTTTCTTTCCAAGACGGTCGTATTGAGTCTCTGTGTCCGGCTGACAGTGAAACAGCTTGGGTTCTTAACATCAAACGGGGTATACTTTCCATGATTCAGAACACCATGGAAAATCTACAAGCCGATCAGAAAGTCAGTGAGGTCAGTAGCCTAGATTTTGATAATTTTGATAATAATTTCATAATGCTGATACCAATGTTCCATATATCTAAATACATACATGTATATATGATTAGGCTGACGTGACGGGAACATGTGATGCCGATTATACAGTGTCTGAAAATGGGTGGTACTCTGTAACCATCAAGAAACACAAGAACCTTCTTGGGTGCACCGAGCGTCATGGATACCAGACAACTCTACAGGGAACTCCCTATCGGGTGCCATCTGTAAGAGGGCATCTTTCTTTAATTATCTCCACATCCACATAATTTGTCATCAAAAAATACTATAGAGATATAAATTAAAACTAAATCTCACATACATTTTTTATTAAAGGAAATTCAGTCCTTACCAATTATGAAGAGTAGCCACGACTGTCAACAAGAAATCAGCAAATCCGGCATCCTTAAAGGGTCTTCATGCACTGAACAACATGTGTTTAGACCTTTCTCAAGAGATTCAAGTGGTGCCATGACTGAGAGCAGACAGACCTTGAAATACTCGAATGAAAGAACTGGAGTATCAACAGCAAGTAAGATTCATAATTACTATATGTCGTAATTTCAATAAATTCGACCAAAGCTTTTACAACATTTATTAATAAGTTTTGTTAATTATTCAGAATCTGTGACTAGAAAAGCTGACATGAACTTTGAGCACCATGTTGACACGGCAAGCAGCACAAAAGCTCGAAAAAATATAGAAAAACAACTGGTCAACATTTGTGCCCAAACAAAAGGAGACGTTCGTCCTGAAACTCCTCGTCTTTTTTCTGACCTCGTGCACATTATGAGATCAGCTGACTCCCAGACATTGAACGATGTTTACACAAACGTCCAGAGTGGTGCTCTTTGCAGCGACAACAACCAGAAAGTCAGGTAATAGATACGTTTACATTTCACCATTTTCTCCATTTTCACAGTATGTAAATTTAAGTCATACATTTGAGTGTCTTCTTGATGACAGGAAGTTTTTCTTGGACGCTGTGCCCATGACTGGAACACCAGCCTCTGTTACAATGTTAACAAAAATGATCACTGACAATGAAGTAACTGGAATTGAGGCTGATATGTGGATGACAACACTAGCATTTATTCCTAGCCCATCAAAGGACATGATTAGGGAAGTAATGGTAAGACTAGCTAATGTCGTAGATAAGGCTGCATTATCCTTTTAAAATCGATTATATTTGAATGACAGAGGGAATTTACATATAACAATTTTTATTATTTTTGCAGCCGCTTTTGAAGAAGAATGGCAAAGCACTGTTGGCCGTCAGCTCTCTTGTAAACACGTATTGCAAAAAAACCAGATGTGAAAACGACCTGGATATCGCAAATGTTATTTCAGCCCTTGAGGATAAGATTGGATACGGTTGCTATGTGGACAACAACAACAAAGAAAACGTAATGTTTAGCTATTGTATGCATCTTTGAAATGCATATTGTTTGTTTTGTGTATAAAGGGTTTAGAATGCTAATTCCATCTTATATTTTCATTTTGGTGTTTCAGATTGTCTTGTCATTACGTGCATTGGGCAATTCTGGACACACCAGCTCAGCCACAGCTACTGTCAACAGTTGCATCTCTCGAAAAGACAACCCAATGGAAGTTCGTATTGCTGCAATTGAGGCCTTCCGTCGTGCTTCATGTGACAATGACGTATGTATTAAGATTACTATATGTGAAATTAATTGAATTTGTGCGAACCATTCTTTGGGGATTATCAATTGTTTAAGTTCATGGGTATTTAAATTTTGTCGATTTACTTTTATGAACAATGAATGAAGACTTTATAATCAATTGATGATATGAAATTGTGAACGATGGGTATAAACAAAATTCCCGAAAAACTGAACCACAAAACAATTGAGAATTCCATGGTAAATATAATTTAAAAGATAAAAAATACTATCGAATATCTGAATTTTGATGTGGCTTTTTAGAGAACCGAGGCTTTGAAAGTCTTTAATGACAAAGAAGAAGATGCAGAATTAAGAATTGCTGCTTACCTGGCCATAATGCAATGTCCATCAAAGAGTATCATCACCACCGTTCGAAATGCACTAGAGAAGGAAGAGGTCAACCAAGTTGGGTCATTTATCTGGTCTCATCTAACAAATCTTATGGAGTCGTCCAGTCCATTTAAGCAAGACATAATATCAATTTTGAATAGTGAATATCTAAAAAAAGAATTTGACATGGACAAGAGAAAGTATTCAAGAAATTACGAGGGGTCATTCTTCCTGGAAAAAATCAACACTGGGGCTTCAATCGAAAGCAACTTGATCTGGTCCTCAAAATCATTTATTCCAAGATCATTGATGGCAAATCTGACTGTTGATTTGTTTGGAAAGTCAGTCAACATTCTAGAAATTGGAGGACGAGTGGAAGGACTAGAATACTTTTTAGAATCCTATTTCGGACCAAATGGCTATTTTACTGAAAAAGATGTCAAGGAAGCAACAACTCAGATTGTCAAAGGGATTGACGAAAAGAAGATGAAGAAAATCGACAGCCAGGTAAGTACGACTAAGTATTTATGATTAAATTTGACAATTTGTGTTATTGAAGTTCTAGCTTTTAAAATTGAAAAAAATTGTAGTTTGGGACTGGAATGGACCAACTGAGAGGAGCTCTTTACATGCGGATTTTTGGAAATGAACTCTCTTACAACAGTTTTGACGGACTCGCCAGTTTTTCCAGTGGCTTCAACGTTCTTGAAATGTTGATAAGTATGTCAAAAAATCACGATTACACGTTTACCCAGAATATCATGTTCATGGACACTTCCATGATAATTCCAACAAGTGCTGGATTTCCTCTGAACCTGACAATTAATGGTACTGCCACTATTGACATGAAAGCTTCAGGAAAGGTCGACCTCCGGAAACTAGGCACAAGTCCTAGAAGTCTTCTTATCAGTGGACTTATTCAGCCAAGGTAAGAATGTTTAAAAGAAACATTGCATATATATATATATATATATATATATATATATATATATATATATATATATATATATATATATATATATATATATATATATAATGTACGAGATAGTAATAGAATAATTCCAGATGATGTGAAAAAAAAATGATTAATAGAGAAATGCACTTTTAAGCACTGCTGTGGAGATTTCCAGCATGATGAGCGTCGATGCGTTTGTGACGAAGAGCGGATTAAAGATGGTATCAACTGTTCACTCAAGCACATTACTGCAGGGCCATGTGGAACTTCGGGACGGAACAATTTTCAATGCCAACTTAGACGTGCCAAAGGACAAGATGGAAATCTTCAGTGTTAAGTAAGAATAATGCTATTATGTAATAGTGGGTACATTAAAAAAATAAAGCTCACACATGAGTTATTAATTTTATCAAAATTTACAGAACTGCTTTCTTCACTGTTCATCGTGATGTTGAAAAAGAACAGAATATGATCACAAAAAATAGAAAAATTCACAAGACATGCACCGGATCCCATCTTGCCCGTATCACAGGATTGAAGTTGTGCGGAGAAATTAAATTTCCAAATGCTTCACTGGAAACGAGCGCTCCATACTTTCCTTTGACAGGACCCATCAGTTTGGATGTATCCTTGATGAAAGAAGATTCTCACAAATCATATAATGTCGAGGCCCGATTGAGCAAGGTATTACATTTTTTATATTTTGATTTTTGTTTGTGCTTTGTTGTTTTTTTTGTTTTGTTTTTTTTTTAACAATTTTAGGTATATAAACCATTTTGTTGCAAAAATAGTACAAACTGCAAAACAATATCTTTTCCACATAATTTTCAGACAAAGAAAGAGGTGAATATCCGTTTGGCATTTGACACGCCAGGTTCACAAACTGATAGAGCTCTTTCTGCAGAATTTTTACTGGACAAAATTGGATCCAAACTTCAAATGGGTCTTCAGTCACCGTGGAATAAAGCTTTGTTTACAGGTATTTATCTATTTTCATCTCTAACTTTTCTCGTGTTTTATGACGTTTTAATGGTTTTCTACGCAGGGGTGTTAAGGACGCATATGGGCAATTTAGGGTCTGATTTTAACGGTTATATTCAAACTCGTGAAATTAAATGACTATTTTGAATGAGATTAAAAACTTAGTATTATTCTTTAAAATAGATGTCAGTACATTAAAATGGGGTAGTACATTACTGCCAGATTGGTGAATTATCACGTGACAACTATAAATAGCTTATATATATTCCTTAACATAAAATGAGATAGAACAACACTACCCCGCGGTTTCCAAAATAAAATACCAAATGCAAAACATATCAGTTTAATTAAAACCGCTGCAAGAATTCTATGTTCTTCTTAATTAAATAGTTATTCATCCGGCTCTCGTAAAACCTTTCCAACTCTTATAAAGTTTGCACGGAAAACGGTATGTTGCATCAAAACAACACACAACATGGGACTCTAGCAGCACTTTTCAACTTAAGCATTGATCAAACTAACGATACGTACAAAATTTCAAGTTCAATATATACGGGGTAGTGTTGTTCTAGTAGGATTTTTATATCGTAAACAACGACAGAGGAAACCCTGGCCGAAGAATAAAAACAAATTAACATACCCGTTAGCAAATGAATGATAAAACTAATATCTCTCCCAGTATTCTTTTGTTCAATTCTCAAAAAAACACACCACAATACTTTATTAGAGTTCTTAGATTAGCTATATTTTAAATATATTTACAATGCTTTTCGATCAAATTCACACGACTTTCAACTTTTATTCATGACGTCATCAATGTGTAAATCTAAGTAATACTGCTTAATTTCTGAAAAAAAAAATTGTCTTCAGTATATTTTTATTTGTTTTTGGTCTACGTTTTTTTTGCTTAGATATTTGAATATGTACATAATAACTAAGATTTGTGATTTCACGGAATTACATGTAACTCAGATTCCATATGCTTCCTTAACATCCCCGCGTAGTGTATTTTTATGATAACGTTTTGTCCTGTAACCCATAGGTGGAACTCAATGAGGCATTTTCATCCTAAGTAATTAATGTTTTTGTTAAGGTAAAGTCGAAAATGAGAAAAATCTCCGTCACATCAGCGGAAAGTTTGTTAACAACAAACAGGAGTACTCCGTTGTGGCAGAAGCAGCTATGACAAGAAAAGGCAACACTTTTGAGTACACACCACACGTGGAAATATCCGCGCCCAAAATGAAGTCAATTCAATTGAAAGGAGGAATGAAGTACAGTGGAATGAAACTTATTGATGCTAAAGTTATTTTGATTGGAGTATCAAAGGAACCAATTAAAGCAGAAGGTAAAAATGAAGTTAATCCTCCAAATCATGCAAAGAATAAAAAACCATCTTTATATCAAATCCCACCATAAAATTAAGATTGATTTGATTGAACTTTTTTGTTTTTAGTCAACTTTGTCCAGAAACGTGTTGTGGTGATTGGCAAAGCTAGTATCAGCTTTGAAAAGAAGAAGGAATACGTCATCGAGTCTAGAGTTCAGAAATACGCCACTGCAAAAGCAGCAAGGTATCGACCCTATCTCTCCATTAAAACTCCAGAAAAAGAACTTGTCAGTTTTGGAGGTTCAGCTGAATACAAGAAGGGAAAAGCCATAAAGGTGGACTTGACTGTTGACCGCATCGTGTCAAGGCCAATAAAACTGTCTGGTATGTTATTTCGTTAACAAATATTTTTGAAAAATAAATAAGGGAATGTGTATATGCTAAAGAAACGTTTTTTTGGGAAAATAAATATATATATATATATTTTTTCAGTTCAAGTTAGAGATGCCAGCAATAAAAAGAGCACAGGTTTCAGATCCAAAATTGATATTAAATCTCCTGTATTTACGACAAAATTGACCTCTACGTTTATGCTAAAGAACCAAAAGATGGCCATTGTTCGCTCAACACTCGACTATGTTATTCCAAAGGTTATGAGAGACAAAGTAACGTTAAATGGAAAACTGAATGTTGCTAACACAAAAAGCCTCTCGGCTGCGAAAGGAAACATGTGAGTAAAAATATGCTTTCGTTGATTACACGTTGAAATAAATAACACAATATCAATTTCCAAATGATCCATAAATAAACATGGTTTCTACATTGAACAATGCAGTCTAAACTGGACTTTACTTTAATTCTTTTTTCAGCATTTTGACATTTAAGCAGCGGTCCGACTACAATCTTAATGTAAATTTTGATGTCAGCAAGAACTGGAAACATTCTGAAGCTTCACTGACTGTTGTATATGGGCCAAACAAGAAAGACATAAAAAAGCGAATCGAGTTTTCCAGTGTTTTAAATCACGTCCTAAATTGGAAACAAAAGAAGTTTAATCTGGACGCAAATACAAAATTTATCTTCCCATACCTGGTATGGCATTACTCTCTCTTTTTATACTCTTGACTAAACTGTGTCTTATTCTAGGATATAAGAATGTTTTTTTTTTTAAAGAATGTCATATAGAGCTGTCATTCTAACATTTTTTCAGAATGTGAACTATCAAATGAAAGGAAAGCACGTACAGTCATTGAAATCTATTGATTCGTCCCTGGATGTCGTGTTTGGAAAGAAATCATCTTACAGCGCTGCAATTGAGTTAAAAAACAAGTCTAAAAAATTAGCCAGCTTTGTCGGTAAACTAGGTATTTCTGTTCCAGGGAGAGACATAGTCATTGGTAATGTATTTGATCAAAGAACTGCCAAAAAATACACCAACATTTTGACTATTCAGCTGGAAAATGGACACAAAAACATCATTGAAAGCACCCTTCGAAACGTTGGTACAAATGAATACGACATTTCAACTTCCTTCAACATCCCAACATATGATGTACTCGCAGTCTCAGGACAATACCGATTTATCCCAAGCAATTTTCAAGCCAATTCCGAAATTCTGTATGGAAAAACAAAGTATGCAGTATCTTTGTCATCACTGGTCCGAATCGGATCTCGCATTCAGGTTGCAGCTGACCTAGAATATCCCGCACGAAAGGTGACGGCCGAATTCGACACAATAATTAAAGATCCAGTCTTCTCTAGCAAATTAGATGTCAAATGGGATGCAAATCAAGACCTTGACAAGAAGATTTTAATACAAGGAGACATAACATATGAAGGCCTGCAAAATATGGAAGCAACTTTTTCAAAATCCAGCCCTCTAGGTTTTGGTAATGTTAATCTGAAACACAGAAGTGGAGAAAAATATGTCTCCCATGCCCATGCTGAATGGAATAAAGATGTGGTTTCAGTTGATTCCTCATTTGGCAAGAAAAATGATGGCTATATTGCAGATCTAAAGATTGAATCTCCATTCAAAGACTATAGATCAATCAACATTGGTTTGAGTCACCAGCTAGAAAATTCAAAGTCTAATTCAAACATCGACGTCGACTGGAAGCCAATGAAACGCATGTCATCTACCTTGAATATGAAACGACCATTGCATTTTGATGATGTTGACGTTTCGCTTGAAATAAAGTCTCCAATTTCAGGTTTCGAGAGAACAGGCATCGAACTTAAACATAAGATAGAAGATGGAGTGATGAGTTTTGTCAAATTTTCCTGGAATAAGGACTTTTTCCAGACAGATATTCTTGCTTTCGACAAAAGCTCCGCATCTAACAGAGATCTGACTGGACGTCTTAGTGTAAAATCTAGTCTGGATCAAATTGCAAGTCTCTCTGTCTCTGCAAAACATGTTGACAACGGCCAGAAATTTGAAAACAGTCTCAATTTCAAACACAATGGTAATGTATATGCCTACCAAGGAGATGTACACCACTTCAGGAATGGTTGGCAACTTCAGAACAGCGGAAATATCAAACTGAGCTCACCCATGAAACAAATGGAATCGTCATGGTTTCATAGAAACACTCACGATGACCTCCAGTCCTCATTGAAATTTGAATCGGGTGCCAATGTTGTTGATATCCAGGTAAAGGGAATGCAACGCATGTCCCTGCCACAAGGATCTCTGACTTTCGACTTTGCAATGCGATCACCTTTCAACAGAGACCTTGCATTGGCAGTTTCACATGAACATGGTATTGGAATGATCGATAACAAAATTCATTACAGTACAGAGGGAAAGAAGGTTATATCACTAAGCAACGTTTATAAACGAAACAATGGAGTTGCAGATTCAAGTCATGTCTTCACATGCCATGGAAGCATCAAAATGTTAACCGTGACCTCTCAATACCAACAATATCCCATTACAGGTCAAATTGAATACCAGGACAATGGAAAATCTGTGTCAAAGCTTAATGGACAATTAGATTTCCCTCCCACCGGATTAATGAGCGGGAAAATTGAACTGATAAGCCAATTTTCTGGATATGAAAGCCTGAAACTCAGTGTTGATCAGTCCAACGAACGTGGGGAAATTGTCACCAGGTCCTCTCTCTCTCTTCCATCTAGAAACACAATAACCATGGAGACTAGAGGTCAATTTGGTAAAAAGAAAAGCTTTAACACAATTCTTTCCACACCATATAAAAATCTTCAAAAGATGACCATTGGAGCCGATTTCACAGGTGATTCAAAGTCCTTCCATACTTCTGCAAATCTGATGATTAATCCAATAGTTGGACCAATGTCTGTCACTTCCCAGTGGAGTTCATACGGTGGAATAATTGCTAGCATTCAGATCAACACTCCATTTGAACAGCATAGAAAAACTCGCGTTTCATTCACACATAGCAATCAAAACGAGAAGAAGGTCACCGAATTGAACGTGGAATACTTGCCTGGAAAAATTATAAAATTAGAGTCTTCATTACGCCCTACACTCGACAATTTAGAAGGAAGCATTGCTCTCACAACACCTTTCCAAGCGCTTCCATATTCTGCTGCATCTCTACGACACAGTGGGGATAGTCGTCAATTCCAATGTCATGGAGAGATCGAATACACCAGGGGAAAGAAAATTCAGGGGGATATCACTTTTAAAAACGACAAAAAAATGGAAACAACCTTGGTCATAAGATCGCCATTTGCAAACGACCTCACCGCAGCAATAAATCACGAAGGAACATGGTCGCAATTTGCCTCTCATGCTGAAATGCAATATGGAAAGTCCAAGAAATATGAAATAACTGGAAAGTATGGAAATCTTGCGGGAGATCTATCAATTAAATCTCCTCTGCATGACGATATAGCTGCTTCCTTTAACCACAAAGGAGACATTTCCGAATTCGACTCGCACATAGAAGGTTCATACGGTAGAGGTAAGAAATACGAGCTAACCGCAAAATATAACCAGAAGAGTGGAACAATTGGACTGAAGTCTCCACTGTATGAAGACATCTCTGCCTCTTTTAACCACAAAGGAAAACTGACTGATTTTGTTTCCCAAGCCGAATTCCAGTATGGAGGTTCCAAGAAGTATGAAGCTATGGCCAAACTTTCATTGGCAAAAACCTGGACAGGATCGGTATCATTTAGTTCTCCACTCACAGATGATTTTGCAACCTCATTTTCACACGAAGGCCAGCTAAGCGACTTCCAGATTAGCGCTGATGGTAAATATGGAAAGCAAAAGGGTTCTGTTGCAGTTATGTTTAAGAAAGCAAAGAAAACCATCGGATCTTTAGAACTGAAATCTTCTTTGATCGATAATATCAAAGCTGAATTTTCTCACGAGGGCACCTTGAGTAATTTTGATACCAAACTCTCAATCACAAAGGCTGGAAAAATTGTATACGAAGGATCCGTTTCATTTTCAAACGGAAGGAAAGTAACAGGATCAGCTACTTTGAAAACCCCATTTCACAAAGATATTTCCGCAACCTTTAAACACTCAGGAGATTTTACAGCCTTTCAGACGGCTGCTGATATCAAAATGAACAAGAAAACCGAATATAAATTGTCTGCTGATATGGTAAACAAAAAGCGAACAAAAGCAAAATTACAGATCGAAAATCCTTTTACTGATCCGATCACCCTTACTCTTGTGAAGAAAGGAAAACCAACCAATGTTAGAATGATAGCCAATGCAATCCTTGGGAAAGGCCAAAAATACACAGTTGATATAACACTGAAGCGAGGATCAAACTCAGCGTTTATTATTGGTATCACAACACCATTGCCAGGGTATAAGAAAATGAAAGGAAACTGGAACTTCAGTGGTAACATGAGAAATTTTAAAACCAGCGCTCGCGCCGCAATTGGAAAAGAATCCGTTTCAGCTGATCTCAAAATGTCTCTCAGACCTAATTTTAAAGCGGACGTATCTATTGAAACACCATTCAAAGGTCTGCAGAAAGCAGGTGTTGTCCTTTCTCACCAAGGCTCATTAAAAGATTTTAAATCCCATGGAGAAATCACTGTTGGAAAGAGTAAACTTTATAACGCAGATGTTATGATTGCAACTGATCCAAAGTTGGCAGCTTCTTTTTCTCTCCAGACGCCTTTTAGAAAAGTAGAAGATTTTGACTTTTCTATGACACATGATGGTTCTCTGAGGAACTTCAACAACCAGGTAAACCTTTCCTTGAATAAGAAGCGAATTTCGTCTGGTCTGAAAATCGATACACGCTCGGACATCACAGCTGATGTATCCATTCAAACACCTTTCGAGGGCTTTGAAGTGCTACAGGGATCACTTACTCATATAGGCACTTGGAATGACTTCCAATTCCACTTAGAAGGTTTGGATGGAACAAATAACAAATTCACCAGTGACATCACCTTGCGTCTTAACGATCAGATTATCTATGATATGAAACTGACAACTCCGTTCAAATCCGTTGAACTTCTGAAGGCAAGCCTTTCTCACGATGGAACAATAAATAACTTCCATACTCATGGTGAATTTGAAATGAACAACGACAGATCTGAAATAGATGTTAATTTTAGCTCTTTAGTCAAACTTGAAGGGCGGGTGCTTCTTAAATCGGCTTACATTGAAACAGTTGAAGGAATGTTTGCTCATGAAAGCCTTCCCATTGCAACTTCAGCTACTTTAAGATACGGAAACAGAAACATTCTGGATAGTAAATTATCTGTCAACAGTTCTCCTCTACAGGGGTCTCTTCTGCTAAATTCAATGTACACTCGGCCTCTTAAAGCTGTCGTAAGTCATACAGGCTCCATGAAAAAGTTTAATTCAGTCGTTGAGATCGCTTACGGAAAAGAGACTATGAAGTATACAACCGAATTTGACTCAACTAATGATATATCCGCCAAATCTTCTATTGTGACATCATTTGGAACTGTTAAGAGCATATCTAGTTCTGTATCACACGCTGGAGGATGGAGCAACTTTAAATGTCACGCCGATGTCTCTATCAATGGTAAGGCAGTTGAAGGTGACGTTGCATATAACAGCCGAGATTCGATTGAGGGATCCGTAGTAATAAAAACACCTTTCGAAAACTATCGGGAAAGTGAACTTTCCTTCAGACACAATGGAGGACTTCTTAATTTCAATAGCCGCGCAGAGTACTCCCTAGAAGGCCAAAAATCCGAAGTTGAGTTGACCATTGACACTGACAACAAAGTACACATCAATGTTTTAATGAAAAGTCCGTCTATTCACGATATTAGTTTTAAACTCAACCACAACGGATATGGACGAACATTCAAAAGCGAAACTGAATTAAAATATGGCGGAGAAAAGAAAATTGAAGGAGAAGTTTCTTTTGAAGCGGTTCCAAAAATGACTCTGTCAGCTGTCCTAAAATCGAAATGTCCAGTTGTAAAGAGCATCCAAATATCGATCTCACAGGAAGGTACTTTCGAAAACTTTAATGTCCAAGCTTCAGCAAGTTTCAATGACCAGAGAGTTTCCTCAGATGTAAGACTTGACAGCCGCAGTGGATTGAACGGCCGATTTCTATTGACTACACCTGTCTCAGAGGAGATAACGGCTTCTATAAAACATGAAGGACAAATGGCAAACTTTAAAACTGTTTCAGAAGTTTCATACAGTGGGAGAAAGCAAATTGAATTGGATGCAGCGTTCAGACTGTCACAATCGGTAACAGGGCAATTCTCTTTAAAAACGCCAATTTCGGAAATTGCAGATGTAAATATTATTTTCCGTCACGATGGAAATCGAAGCAATTTCAAATGTTCAGGATCAGCTAGCATATCAGGTGATCAAAAAATATCGGGAGACATCTCTTTCAATTCCCAACCCCTTTCTGGGGCTATGAACATCAGAAGTGTTTTCGGAAATCTGGATGGAGCTTTCGACTATGCGCTTTCCTCAAGATCAATGAATTCTCACGTTGAAATTAACGTGAATGGTAAGCATTCTGAAGCAGATATGACTTATTCGAACAACGGAATCCAAAAAGGATCGATTTCACTTTCAAGTCCTTTTAATGAAAAGATTGGAGCTTCTTTCACTCATGATCAAAACGATGACCAGATTTCAAGCAGCATGACCCTCTATTCATCAGATAAAACTATAACTGGTTCAACCGAAATTTCATTTACTGACGGAATAAGTGGAAAATTATCACTAATTACGCCAATTGAGGGATTTGAACAACAATCCATAATTATCAAGTATTCAAACAACAGCGATAAAATGTCAAGCTCTCTTACAATTGAATTCAACAACGGACAAAAAATTGATGGTCAAATGTCGCTTTCTAAAAGAGGATCCTTGGAAGGAAAAATCATTCTCAGTACCCCGTTTGAAGGATTTAGAGAGTCCAAAGCTGATTTCACGTATGACTATTCCTCTACAGGTTTGAAGGCATCTGCTAAGGGTACATTCCGCCAGCAAAGTATATCAGCAGATATGAGTTTTGATAAAGTTCCATTCCAGGGCAGTGCTATCCTGAGAACACCTTTTGTGGGTTTCGAGGAAATAAAAACATCATTCAACCACGCCAGCTCTGATCGCAGCTACAAAAGTCATATTGAAATAACAATGAGAGGAAAAACTGTTCAAATCGATTCATCATTTAGCAACAAGAATTCCATATCTGCAGCAACAACAATCATGACTCCAATTAAAGGATACAGTGTTGTCTCAGTCTCTCTAAACCATGAAATGAATGTCAAAGGTTTTTCGAATGTCGCAAAAGCAAGAATTGAAAATAATGAAGTATCAGTCGAGGCAACATTCAGCAATATGCCCAGTCTTGCTGGAAACATAAAGATATCAACACCCTTTTCAGGCTTTGAAAAACAATCGGGGTCTTTCGTTCTCAACCAAAACAACATTCGTGTGGAAGCCGCAGCCCGTGACCAAAAAATAGAAATTGAAGGAACCAAGAGTAATGGAAATGGACAGATATCTTTAAAAACCCCATTTGAAGGATTCAAATCACAAGAAATATCTATGACATCTACTAGAGATAGCATAAACGTACGCGGTATTTTTAGAGGAAAGACTATCGAGCTTGACGCATCATTTCTTACTTCTGATGATATACAAGGCACTATATCGTTAAAAACACCTTTCAAAGGGTTTGAAGAACAAGGAGTCTCAATGAGCTACGAAAAGACACTGACCGGATACCAAGCACAAGCAAAAAGTACATTCCAGAAGAAAAAAATAGAATTGAGCGCTCAACTGACTACTGATACTGTTATCACTGGCGATCTAGAAATAACTTCCTCTTATTCTGGCTACGAAAGACAAAAGATTTCAGTTAAAGTCGGAAATGGTAACATAAATGTCATGATTTTAGCCATGCAACACACAGTTGAACTAAAAGGACAAACTTTGCTCAGAAATGGATTTTTATCTGTTGAAACTACTTTCCCTGGATTTGAAAATCAAAGATTGAGCTTAAATATTGATCAAAATAGAATTCACGCAGTGGGTCTTTTCAGACAAAAGACCATCGAAATCAACGGAGAACTCTCAGCTAAGAAAGGCAGTCTTTCTATCAAAACACCTTTCGATGGTTTTAAGAACCAGTATATTAAGTTTACTGCAGAGGGACAAAAGCTAATTGCAGAAGGAACATTAATGGAGAAAACAGTAGAAATTGACGCCCTTTTTAACAAAGACGGAAAAATAGAAGGAGAACTTGAGATCAGAACTCCATTTGAAGGTTTTAAGAAACAAGCAATTAGATTTTCGCATCATATGACAAATAGAGGTTGCCAAACACACGCTGATGTTCTTTTTAACCAAGAAAAGTCTGAATTCGATCTCAGTATCATTAATGAATTGAATAAGGAATTCAAGGTCTCGCTGAAAACACCGATCACAGGCTATAAAGAACAGGTTTTTTGCGTGGAAGCAGTACCATCGCCAAACGGCTTAAAAGTACACTCAGAAGTCCATTTCGATAAAAAGAAAGTTGAGGCTGATTTTAATTATGAACGTGAACCGCAGTTATTGGCCAATTTGATTGTAAAAACACCCTTTACTGGTTTTGAATCGACTTCAATATCTTTCCAAAGAGATGGGTCTTTGAGAAACATGCAGCTATCTAGCAGTCTTGAGTATGGCTCTTCTCAAACCGTTTCTCTCTTCCTCCGTAACATCATACAGGATTCCTCGTCTGAACATGTCTTAAAGTTCCAAAGTCCATATTCTGATCTCTCAGCAAAACATACCCAATCTTCAGAGAACGGTGTATTTCAATCACAGAGCGATTTATCATTTGGAAGTCAGTACAGTATAAGCCACAGTAACCTTTTGCGATACAGTGCTGCCCCAATGCTTGACTTTACATCAACAACTACATACACCATTGATGGTGCGACATCTACCAGTGAGATGAAAGTTTATCATATGGGTGAACTTCAAGACTTCAAGACTGAACTCATGGCAAATTACGAAAACGAGGAGGCTTCTTTATCCGTTCAGTTTAAAAGTACAAGCGCAATTGAAGGCTCGTTTTCAATAAAATCTCCAGTACCGTATTTGCGCAATGTTCATGCTAAGTTTACACATAGCGGGGATCAAGATCAGTTTACCACTTCCAGTGACTTCCAGCATGAAGACATTGGTAAATTGGAGGGAACAATGACATTTTTCAAACAAAATTGGCGCCGTGTCAATTCAAATTTGGTCATTAAAACTCCATTCGTTGGATTTGAACAAACAAAACTGAATTTAAAACATACAGCAAATAGAAACAGTATCAGATCGTTCGTCGACGTTTCGTTTGGAGATGATAACAATGTCCGCGCATCTGTCAAAGGATCTTTGGAACCAATGGAAGTAGACTTGGTGTTTACATCACCTTTCGATGGTATTGAAAATCTCCATGCATCAACTAAATACAGCAATTCCGGAAAGAAGTACAATGCCGAATTTATCATGTCGAGCCGAAACAAAGCCATATCACTCAAGTCTTTGTTAGATCTAGACTCATCACCGGTGGTGTTCGAAACAGTTGTTAATACTCCTTTTTCAGGACTGGAAACTTCTAAATTTATGATTACAAGCAAAGGTTCTTTACGTGACTTTACCTCAAGCATTGACTTACAATCATTTTGGCTGAAAATGAAGTCGAGTGCTAGCCTTAGATATTCCACCTTTTCTGATTTAGATGGCTCGTTTTCTCTCTCGAGTGACATGAATGGATTAGAAAACTTTAACTTTGGTTTGAAAAATGAAAGAACAGACGGTGAGTTCAAAAACCAAATGACAGCTTCGTGGGAGAACGGACAAAGCGTTGTGTCAACTCTGACGTATTCTTCCAAGGATTCCTGGGGAATAACTACTCAAAAGGGAAGTATGATGATCAGTACTCCATTTACTCAGCTGAGAAAGCTAAATATTCAAAGCAGCATGGAAAAATCGGCGACCTCATTTAAACAGTCTGCGCTTGCTGAATTTAATGGTGGAAAAGTACTGGATATGGACATTGCATATACTAGAGATGCCAAGCACACGGCGTCACTTGCTATGAGAGAACCGCAGCCCCTAGAGTTAAAAGCAGAAGTTCTCATGTCTGATGCGATCAAATCAGGTCTTTTGTCAATGAACTTGGATACAACTTCAACAGAAAGACAAGCAACTGTGGAAATGAAATACACTACAGATCGTTACAACCAGAAAAAACAGACCGTAGTAAAAATAGTAACTCCATCTAGATCAGTTGAAGTTCGAGGATCAGGAGAAATGTCATCTTCCCGAATCTTTTCATCATGGGATACTCTTATTAATAATGCCCAAGTATTTGGATATGACGCTGAACATTCCCTTGTCGAGCGTCGCAACAACTATGAAAATATGAACAATCTGAAGTTGCGATTTCCGGAGAGAAGTGTTGCAATGTCTTCTTCTTATCAAGATAAATATGACAGGAAAACAGTCCATGGGTCTATTTCGTGGGATGCAGATAGGGACATAAATAAAAAAATCGGAGTCAGTGCAAGTCTTTTCCCTCAAGGAGATTCCCTTAAAGCTGATGTGTCTTTCGAAATTCCAAGCATTGGAAAGGTAACTTTAGTCTTTCAATGTCTTTTAAATCTTAAACCGAATCAAAATTACAGCTTTAGATTATTGATATATTTTATTATTTATATATCTTTTTAATTTAGGATGTAAAATTGGATTCTGAGATGACACTAAATAGCGGAAGTGTCCTCTTTGACGGAAAAACAGAGTTTAAGTACTCCAAGGATGAAGATAAGACAGTGGTTATCAACTCCAGGATCGAAAATATCTCCACATACTCTAACAAAAATTATACTCTTAGTTTTGGAGTTCGACATGTGTTTAGCAGCGTGAACATCCAACTTCAATCACATGTTGGAATATCCGATAACAAGTACAGCAGTGGGATTAACGTCGACTATCTAACAGCAAAACGTATGAAGAAAAACTTTGCTCTCATGGGAGAAATTGACAGCCTGCGTCGCCAGATGAATGTTGAAGTATGATAATTTGCACTTAAATTCAAAGACAAAAGAATTTATATATGGTGTTATTTTAGCGTCGGACAATTTTATTAGTAGCTGATATTAGCATTTTATTTCAGCAATGTTCGGTATCCGCTGTGTTTCAGTTTGTAACGCGGTAATATTACCATTTGTTAAGCTAAGGCCAAATGTAATTTTGATTTTGCAGTTGCCTTGATGGATATTACTACTTTTTATTTATGGTTTAGGTTGTGTCGCCGATTAAATCAATGAGGATGTCCGGAAAAATCGAAACCAGTCCCTACAGACTAAGTTTGCGAAATGTGTATGATGACTCAAAGGAAATCAACAGTCTGATAACGTTCGATACTGAAAAGAAATTACTCGAAGCCCAAACAAGCTACGACATTGGTAATTGTGTTTTCAAAAAATATTTCGATTGATAACTTGAAATAAAATTTAAAGGCAATACCTATTAAAGTCTTATTTTTGTAGAGAACCCAGCCAATGTTTTACATTTTGTTGCGAAATATGTGAATGCCAGTGCCATTCTCGCTGAAGTGTACAGAGAGGAAAATTCACGTAGAATCACAGATAGTTTGTTTGCAATGAGACTGAATACCTCGAGAATCCTGCACACACGAATTCACTGGAGACCTACCATGATAAATGACTTAAAGGTAACATTATAGCAACTGCATTATTGTTTTTTTTTTTTTTAGAAACAAATAGAACCATCCACTATTACGAGTAAGGGTGGTGAGTTTTCACCGAGAGAATAGGACGAGGTTTTGCCGAGTCTTAGACCCTGAATCTTGGCCCTAGGATGGAACTGCACTGTCAAACTTTAGTATATAATGGAGAGATATATCAAAGAACAATTTTTTCAATGAGAGTTTATTTGTTGAATCAATTAGCCAAAGAAATTACGTTATGGATTGGTTTATTCAATTATTTATCATTTCCTTATAGTGGACACTATTTTTAACGTTTAAAGCGGCGTTGTAATGCACAGTGTAAGACAGAAAAATTACTCACTGCTGTCTCACATTAGGCAAACCGGTCTCACTCCGGTGATAATGCGATAAAAATGCATGTGACAGAGACATGAAACAGAGTTTCTTAATATATCAATATACAAATTCAACAGGTTTCTGGACTTGGCAAAATTTCCCTGTATAGCAGAAAAATGAACACTGCATTCTCTGAGGTTGCCGATGCTGTTGGTAAAGAGTTAAACTCCAAGTACAATCTGATCCGAGAAGCTGCAAGCAATGGATACAGACCATACGGCATATTTCTTGAGGAAATGATCGAAGAATTAAGCAAACGTTTTCCTTCTGCTGACTTTACAATGTTAAGGTATTGCACACAAGGATATTCTCTGAGGTCAAAATCTAAATTAGTTGTCAGATCATTATGCAAATATTCATGTGAAATAATCATGATGTTTATTTTGAATTTGAGATCGTCTATGCAAAAAATCATTCACACATCTTAATGTATTTTAGAAATTTGATTAAAAGCAACAAAGTCCAGTGGCAATCCTTTCCTGGGAAGGACAAGTACGACTTGTACGTTGAATTTACAAAAGAACTGATGACAGTAAGTGCTTATGTTTATGTAATACATTTTCATACTATTTGACCTTTAGTCTATAGAAAGTTTAATACTAGTAACTTACCAATGGTGAATCGTCTGCTTGTTTTAAAGCTCATTGAATCTAGAGGAGGATATTACTATGCAGAACTAATGGATGTAATTGGACAACAATTTCTGGAGTTGTCTGCCTCTTTAGAATCGGCAATGAAACATTATGAAGGTACTTGTTTTAGCGATACGTGAATATCCAATATAATATGTAGTTTTGGTAATTGTGTAATGTCAGATGCATTTAAAATCATTCTAAACGTACTTGTAGACGCAGTGTCGAGAATTTCAAAAAATCAACTTTCCGAATACATTGGATCTAAATACGATTCACTTTTGAAAACTGCCACTGAATACCGTGTTCCAGACATTGCTAGTCAATACACAAATGCCATCTACGATGTCAGAGATCAAATTTCTTCAAGAATGAACGGACCAGTGTTGGCAACAATTAAAGAGGCAGCCGGTCAAAGCTACCACCTTGTAAGGACTTATTTTTTCATTTGAAGTCGTGAATGTTTCGAATTTATAAAATAATCATGTTGTATGATATTTAATACAAACCTATTCTTATTCATTTTATAGGGTTACGATGCGTACAAATTTTGGGAAGTAGAAGAGAATATTAAATCGGTAATGAAGAACATTTTTGAAATGATAAAAAAAGACATCGAGGAAGAGTTTTCTATCCTGAAAAATTCCGTCAGTAATCTTCGAAATTCGAAAATCACAGTATTTGATCTGAAATCAGGAGAATTGCAAATGGACACTTACTTACCAGTTTCAATGACTTCCCTGCAAGAACTTCCCAAATTCTCTATTTCAAAGTTTACCAGCAAACTTCACTCCTACTTTCCAAAGTATAGGAACAAAATGGGATCACTATCAGAATACATTCCAGATTCAGATGCCTCCAACTGGGTCCCTCCCTTTAAAGGCAAGTTTAATATATATCATTTTTGTTTTTTATGCAAAGGGGAGTTTTTAAAGATTAATAATTGTTATGCAATAGAAACAATTAAATTGCGTCTTCTTCATTTTAGCTGTTGCCTATTTAAGAGGAGACCACTTCACAACCTTTGATGGCAAGGAATTTGATTTCTCAGGAAAATGTTCTTACGTTTTGACACGTGACTATATTGACGGAAACTTCTCGATCATCATAAACTACCTTGGCAAGAACAAAAAACAGCTTATCATTACTACAGCTACAAAAACACTGCAGATAGCTCCAAATGGAAAGGTAAACTAAAAGCATTTTATTTATTCTTCCTGTAAGTTTTTGTTTGAATCACTAAAAGAACTAAGATTGATTTATGGTTTTTTAGCTACGCATTGATGGCAAGATCAGCAGTGCTCCCTACCAGTCAACTGAATTGAAGATTGTTCAAGAGGCGGAATCTTTGAACGTGAACGGTCGTGGGTTCTCAGTTAAATACAACATCCCAAGAGATGAATTGAAATTTGTTGTCAGTGGTTGGTACCATGGAAAATTGGGCGGGCTTTTTGGAACTAACAACAACGAAATTTATGATGATATGATGACATCATCGCGTCGCACTGTGGTCGATGTTGATCCATTCGTCAACAGTTGGGAAGTGGACAGCAAGTGCCGTTGAACTAGTGACATTTTGAGTAAATAACCAAATTCATTTGATTAAATGCGATAAATTTCTTTCTGTAAAATTAAAACCAATAAATGCAATTAAAAGCACAAATGGGTTGATTTGATTTTAGATAATTTTAAATTCAAATTTGATTGGCTGAATTTTGAATCACGATTATACCAAACACACATCTTTCCTGTGTTAGAGTATACTTCATAGTCTTCGATTTAATTCTTCACCAAAAGTTTATGTATCATTTCATGTATTTTATGTAATTTATGTATTTATTCTTCATCAATATCAAGATTAATATTCCAAACTGCAATGAATACTTAAAAATAGAACGTTACACCATTAATAGTTTACCGATAGCCTTTTAAAACAGAACATTTTTTTTTATTTCGATAAGTATAATAATTTAACTACATTTAAAAAGAATTTATGCATTTAGTTCATTTATTTAATTTGTCACATGGAAAAGTATAAAGAAGACCAAGAAATATATTCTTAAGGCATATATAGAATTTATTTCAATTCAATTCTTTATTGTTTTAAGCTTTAATAAGGCTTATCAGTATAACATATTTATAATATGAGCTGGCAGTGTATGTACTGTACTTGTGCACGTACAAAGAATAACATATACTATTAAAAAATAGACAGATTGAGAAAACCTAAAAAAGCAGTAGTTTTGGATAAAAGTGTACACGTGTTTAAACGTTCTATAAAAAAGATGTAGAAATATGGCATAAAGATTTATAAATGTAAAAGGTTAAAAATTTGGTTGCTGAATTAAGTTCAACCTCAGCTATGTTAAGGGCGTCCATAAAATAATAGCGATATTTATCACATAAAATGTAAGCCTTTGAATAATATTGATATTCTATTCCAAAAAATGTTACTCAAAGTGAGATTTTATCAATATACAAATTAGATAATTCGCTATTGCATGAGCAATTTAAGGGTCTCTTGGAAAACCCTGTCACGTGGTGCTGCTAAAAAAGAGATGAAGCAGGAATTATACGAAAAATGCATAGTGCAAGGGCGTAACATAAACAAATATAATTATTTCTGTTTCTAACATGTAAAATGACCATCTTGAATTTCGAAAAGTGCCGGAAGCTTGAAATATTCAAGAAAGAACAATTATTCAACATCAACAGTGTATGAATAGAAATTTGCATTGAGTTCCCACAATTAACGCTTATTAATGTGAAATGGGTAGCGATTTCATAGAGCTCCCAGCACTTTTTGATATAATGGGGATATAATGGTAACACATATAAAATTTCAATATATTTGATCAATGCCCTTGCACTACTGCATTTTTTCTGACCCATTTCACTTTCGGCGTCATTTGCGTGAAATTCAAACGCAACACTGACTAAGATCATGATTTTAATTTTCATTCATAAAATAATTAAACGCTGTGAATGTCATTAAATTAATGTAAGAATGTTGTTTCTGTTCACATCAGTTATCATTATCAAAAATTGCTGAATTGGAAATAAGAATTCATCTGTTGTCCTTACTAATAACTATTGATAAAAAGGCACATAATGATTAATGTTACTCTGCTGGTAAATAAATAAATAAGAAATATTTCTTTTATTTATAATTAATTTTACTTGTAATTATAATTAATATTTTTTGTAATGGTTAAAGAAATATCAATATTTATCAAGACTTTATTATAATAGTCAACTTGACAAATACAATGTACTATTAATAGAGATTGCTTTTCTGTGACATACTGTTCAACAAGACTAGTGTTTTCTAATTTTCAGCATTATTCAGTCATGGTGTGGAATTTATGGAAATTGACCATTCTTCTGCCACACTACATGTAATTCTCCTCTGTCTTTTTGATGTAAAGTGGCAGTGCAGTTGATAAGAAAATCAATGCCTGAAATGATGAATATTTATTTATTTCAAATTTAATTTCAATAGAAAAAAAAGTTCAATGAAAAATATTATTTAGCAAAATATTGTGCTGAAGATAACATGAAAATGAAAAATTACTTCATTATTGTGCATTCTAATGGCAGTTTTAATTTCATTAATATTACAGCGGGCCTAATCAAATGTTTATTCTTCGAAAGAACAAAATATGATATGAGTGAAATTTTGCTCCCTTCATTCGCCATTTTTTAAAGTCTTTTTGGTTATATATGTTATATTTTAGAAGAGTTGTTGTAAAATTCACAAATGTAAACAAGTAAACAAAATCGAAGCCGGGGAATTTTCCTTTGTTTCCGTTTCATCCTACAGTATTAGATAATATAAATCAATATCTAGGGGAAGTACAGATAAATCCTACCTTGTTCAGTTGCATCCTCTACCGATTTCCATCCACGCTGGTTGTAAATGAGTTAAATTCCCAGATATGTCACTGAAGTGCACATGTTTATTCTGATCACAGCTGCAAGCGCCGATGTGACGTAGTCAACCTCGATAAGTCGTCAGGCGACTTTTGAATTTTACAATTTCGCAAGATATAAAGAATAGTTGAAATTTTCTTTTCAGTACACCTTTCTTGAAACAATCTAACCCAATAATTAACCATATTCATTTTGGTAGATATTTGTTGATTACCCAAATACAACATCTCGTAAAATATCATAAATAAGGGGAGGAGCATATGCAAATTTTCCTAAATCAAACGTGCTAGAATTCTGATACCTTCCTTAACACAGCTGAGACGTGAAAGACTTTGTTAATGAGTGTGTTAATGATGAAATATTTTTGTTATACAAGCATCAATTATAATAACAGAAAGAAATATTACAGAAGGAAGGGATCTGTATGTCATAACACGTTTGAAGAAATTTCTAAAATGATTAACAAAAATAGAAAGATATTTGTTTTCAGGTTTGATTGACGACAAATTTAGCCTTAATTCGAATTAAGCAACATGTTGCATGTTTAGAAACGTTTCTAAACTGTATGATCGTGCAAAAGAGTAAAAAAAAACCTATTTATTATGATCAAATTGAGCTAGACGATTTCAAATGACAAAAATAAACTCATTTGATTTCATTTCTTGAGAAAAGTATACTCTATTGTTTTTACATCTTCAGAAAACTGATTTTACCCTTGTTTTTCCTAGTATCGTTGACCAATTATTGCTATATTGTTTCCACCTATTTTGATATACTTGTTCTTCAAATCGGTAATAAATAAATATCAATAACAACATCATTAAAAGATTTTTTTTAAAAAGTTCGACTTAGGTTATTAATGATTCCACAGTATGTTTTTAAACTCCAAACAATTTTGTTTTTGATCAAACACTGTCATTAAGGATTTTACTTTTTTTAACCTTTTCATTTCACTATATATATCTACCTACATGAAATATGATTAATACAATTGTTAAGAATTATCACTAATCAATTATTTAATTTTGCAACTCTATTGTGTTGTGAAAGCAGAGAGAGAGAGAGAGAGAGAGAGAGAGAGAGAGAGAGAGAGAGAGAGAGAGAGAGATGCATTAGTGTATGGGTGTACAATGAATTAAGGACAATTGATATGATAGAGAAACAAAATTCACAGAAATGATAAATCAAAATTAATTACCACATCCACATTTATTTAACTACAATATTTTCACTTATTTTCTGTCAGTGGCTTTTATATTCCCTATATCTACATTTTTCCAACAGCAAATGTTTTTCGGATAAAAGACTTTCTGTTATGACATTTTTCAATGCATGAATATTAGTTTTTTTTTGGAATTATTATTTTTACATTTACACGAAATATATATTGATCCACAATAAAATCTATCAAGTTAAAACAAATATATGAACATGTCTGTTTTCGTATTCTTCATAAAGGACTGAATGTATATATAATGTAAATAAAATTTCAAACTATCAAAATCCACTTTCAAACATCACACAACACCTTTTTTCTATATCAAATTCATAAAATAAGTGATCAATACTCTCTTCATTTATTTAGAAAAAAAAGTAAACACAGCAGACTGTTTTTTATATATTAAAAATATAATTATTTGTAGGAACAACCCCATATAGAATTTGATATCATAGCCAATGCAGTTTTGATTCCTCTGTAGACTTAAAAGGGAGTTCAACATGTCTGTTCCAAGCTGTTTGTGAATAGTATATCTTAATCAATCACCTGAATCAACCTGAATCAAAAGAAAACAAAGATAATCTATATGATACTATATTATCATTTCATGTGATTATTTCGTCAGCTTTATTAATATGAATTCAAAAATAGAGTTAACCTAAGACATGAATATACCGAAAGATATTTTTTAATTATCTTGTTATTTTATTTTAAAATAAACATCGCACAAACATAAAAAATAAGAAAAGTGTGTCAAATATTGATATTGTATAATTCAAATTCTGATAAAGAAGTTTCAATATCATTTTTAGATGAAGGTAAAATGCAAAACGTTAAATGATAATATACTGTGGAATCATTTTTATTCGTGGGGGGTCAATGCTCGTGGGTTGCCAAAATTTTCCTTGGTCATGGCGACGTAATTTTGTTGGTAGTAAAATCGGGATAATTTCAATAAATGTTAAACAAATGATCTCATATAAGTTAGTTGGAATGCAAATTCGTGGGCAAGGGTTACCCACGAGAATCACGAACGTTGGTCTTCCACGAACGATGATGATTCCACAATATTATAATGTTCTTTATTTGACCTTTAAAGTTGCTAAAGCAAACGAAATATTATCATAATTATCTATTAACAAAAATATTTTGCTTATTTAAATCTGCGTACTGCTCGCTTTTTTTAATATCACAAAAGACATTGTTTTAGTCTTTTTGATTGGATTGCATACTTGAGTCATGAATGATGTCATCAGCTACAAGGGTGTACAAAGGAACTATATAGAGGGATAATAAATGTTTTATGTCAAATTCACGACAAAAACAAATTAAAATTATCTTAAATACTGATATAATTTTATGCCTTCAAGACCAAATTATTAACCAATAGTCTAACTGCTGCACACCAGATTTTATATGTATATATTAGCTAGGAATTGAATTCACTCCTCAAAACTCAATTTCAAATAAGTACGTAGAGAATTTTGCTATGTTTGCTCCATAAAAAAGAAACAATTTGAACAAATTTTAAGTGCTTTGTCCTGAATATTCGTCAGATATAAGCAGCAAGACATTGCGAAGTAAAGCAAAAATGTTTAAACATGCACAAATTAGTTTTCTTAGACAATCATATATAAACAAAACGCGTTGAACATGTATGCGTTATTGCATGTTTGACAATTGCATAATAAATACGTAACATTCCATTGATAATTAATAAACTTTGAAATCAATGATATTCATTTATCTACTTTACCCTAATAGAGAATATTGCACTCTGTACCTGAAGCAAACTATTTGATAAACGTTATACAGATAAAGATATATTCACAATCGTCAGCAAACGTTATCGTTGTACTTTACTCTCCCTGATATCCTATAAATTGACAGGAGCCCACCCTGACCACCAATAGAGAAGCTACCGCCGAGCTCCAATGATGGAGCGCACATTTATATTATTGCTAGCCTTTATGGCAGGCATCTTGGCGGGTAAGTGTTAGCTATATATTCTATTTGCTAGTGTAAGCAAGTGTAATCGAGACAATTTAACAGACGCTATAAGGATAAAAGTTTCATATGTATATGTTTTCGATTCTTTCTAGAAAATAGAATTAAAATAAGATAAATGTTTGCTAACTTTATTAAGTTAAATTCTTTAAAATGTTATTACACCTCTGGTTTTCACATATACCTTGTATATTTTTCATTGTGTTTTTATTGTACACAGACCCATAAGGATATTAAACAAAATGGAACTTGAACTCAAATTTGGTGTGATCAAGTTTTAAAAGCTCATCATACTGCTTATGTTTTCTTTAATTAAATAACGTTAAAGTGTTTCAATACATATTCAACATGGCTTTGGGGAAGACATATTAGATTATTTGCCCCGAGGTGACAATAAAGCTTTGGAATGTCATGATTATAGTAATAAAATATTGATTATAAAAATAATGTTTTGAAATCTTACACCGTTAGTCAACATATCAGTTTTAAATCAAAAGTTTAACATTTGAGAATACGTTGTGTGTGATAGTAGCATTATTTTGTCCGAAAAGGATGCACAGTTTAAAAAAAAATGTGTATTCGACTTCAGCTCCGCTTAGTCTCCAAGCCTTTTTGAATAAACAATCAAAGTAAAGTAAACATCCCATAGATTTATAAATCTATTCCATTTTTATCCTTTATTTGGATTTTTTTTGTTTCTTACAGGACCTATATCAGATATTAACTCACGTGAAACATGTTCAACAACATGCACAGGTAAATAACATTGTAATTAAAATTTATTTGAGAAAGCTGCTCGCGAACGGCTCATTAAATCAGACAGAGAACTCAATAATAAAATAACAGAAAAAATATTGAATTTTAGACTCTACAAAATTCGGATATCAACCTGGCACAACTTACGAATACGACTATGACGTGGATACAACGACTCTCATCCAAGGAGCATCGGAAGGAAAATCTGGAATCAAAATGACTGCTAAAGTTCAAGTGGAAGTTCTTTCAAAATGTGACCTTGTCTTAAAGGTAAAGAACGTTCAGCTCCACGAACGCAATGCAGAGTCACCTGAAAACTTTATCCTGTCAGCAATGTCCGGGAAATTCAGCCAACTACTTGAAGAAAACTCACTGAGATTTTCTTTCCAAGACGGTCGTATTGAGTCTCTGTGTCCGGCTGACAGTGAAACAGCTTGGGTTCTTAACATCAAACGGGGTATACTTTCCATGATTCAGAACACCATGGAAAATCTACAAGGCGATCAGAAAGTCAGTGAGGTCAGTAGCCTAGCTTTTGATAATTTTGATAATAATTTCATAATGTTGATACCAATGTTCCATATATCTAAATACATACATGTATATATGATTAGGCTGACGTGGTGGGAACATGTGATGCCGATTATACAGTGTCTGAAAATGGGTGGTACTCTGTAACCATCAAGAAACACAAGAACCTTCTTGGGTGCACCGAGCGTCATGGATACCAGACAGCTCTACAGGGAACTCCCTATCGGGTGCCATCTGTAAGAGGGCCTCTTTCTTTAATTATCTCCACATCCACATAATTTGTCATCAAAAAATACTATAGAGATATAAATTAAAACTAACTCTCACATACATTTTTTATTAAAGGAAATTCAGTCCTTACCAATTATGAAGAGTAGCCACGACTGTCAACAAGAAATCAGCAAATCCGGCATCCTTAAAGGGTCTTCATGCACTGAACAACATGTGTTTAGACCTTTCTCACGAAATTCAAGTGGTGCCATGACAGAGAGCAGACAGACCTTGAAATACTCGAATGAAAGAACTGGAGTATCAACAGCAAGTAAGATTCATAATTACTATATGTCGTAATTTCAATAAATTCGACCAAAGCTTTTTCAACATTTATTAATAAGTTTTGTTAATTATTCAGAATCTGTGACTAGAAAAGCTGACATGAACTTTGAGCACCAAGTTGACACGGCAAGCAGCACAAAAGCTCGAAAAAATATAGAAAAACAACTGGTCAACATTTGTACCCAAACAAAAGGAGACGTTCGTCCTGAAACTCCTCGTCTTTTTTCTGACCTCGTGCACATTATGAGATCAGCTGACTCCCAGACATTGAACGATGTTTACACAAACGTCCAGAGTGGTGCTCTTTGCAGCGACAACAACCAGAAAGTCAGGTAATAGATACGTTTACATTTCACTTTTTCTCCATTTTCACAGTATGTAAATTTAATTCATACATTTGAGTGTCTTCTTGATGACAGGAAGTTTTTCTTGGACGCTGTGCCCATGACTGGAACACCAGCCTCTGTTACAATGTTAACAAAAATGATCACTGACAATGAAGTAACTGGAATTGAGGCTGATATGTGGATGACAACACTAGCATTTATTCCTAGCCCATCAAAGGACATGATTAGGGAAGTTATGGTAAGACTAGCTAATGTCGTAGATAAGGCTGCATTATCCTTTTAAAATCGATTATATTTGAATGACAGAGGGAATTTACATATAACAATTTTTATTATTTTTACAGCCACTTTTGAAGAAGAATGGCAAAGCACTGTTGGCCGTCAGCTCTCTTGTAAACACGCATTGCAAAAAAACCAGATGTGAAAACGACCTGGATATCGCAAATGTTATTTCAGCCCTTGAGGATAAGATTGGATACGGTTGCTATGTGGACAACAACAACAAAGAAAACGTAATGTTTAGCTATTGTATGCATCTTTGAAATGCATATTGTTTGTTTTGTGTATAAAGGGTTTAGAATACTAATTCCATCTTATATTTTTATTTTGGTGTTTCAGATTGTCTTGACATTACGTGCATTGGGCAATTCTGGATACACCAGCTCAGCCACAGCTACTGTCAATAGTTGCATCTCTCGAAAAGACAACCCAATGGAAGTTCGTATTGCTGCAATTGAGGCCTTCCGTCGTGCTTCATGTGACAATGACGTATGTATTAAGATTACTTTATGTGGAATTAATTGAATTTGTGCGAACCATTCTTTGGGAATTATCAATTGTTTAAGTTCATGGGTATTTAAATTTTGTCGATTTACTTTTATGCACAATGAATAAAGACTTTATAATCAATTGATGATATAAAATTGTGGACGATGGGTATAAACAAAATTCCCGAAAAACTGAACCACAAAACAACTGAGAATTCCATGGTAAATATAATTTAAAAGATAAAAAATACCTTCGAATATCTGAATTTTGATGTGGCTTTTTAGAGAACCGAGGCTTTGAAAGTCTTTAATGACAAAGAAGAAGATGCAGAATTAAGAATTGCTGCTTACCTGGCCATAATGCAATGTCCATCAAAGAGTATCATCACCACCGTTCGAAATGCCCTAGAGAAGGAAGAGGTCAACCAAGTTGGGTCATTTATCTGGTCTCATCTAACAAATCTTATGGAGTCGTCCAGTCCATTTAAGCAAGACATAATATCAGTTTTGAATAGTGAATATCTAAAAAAAGAATTTGACATGGACAAGAGAAAGTATTCAAGAAATTACGAGGGGTCATTCTTCCTGGAAAAAATCAACACTGGGGCTTCAATCGAAAGCAACTTGATCTGGTCCTCAAAATCATTTATTCCAAGATCATTGATGGCAAATCTGACTGTTGATTTGTTTGGAAAGTCAGTCAACATTCTAGAAATTGGAGGACGAGTGGAAGGACTAGAATACTTTTTAGAATCCTATTTCGGACCAAATGGCTATTTTACTGAAAAAGATGTCAAGGAAGCAACAACTCAGATTGTCAAAGGGATTGACGCAAAGAAGATGAAGAAAATCGACAGCCAGGTAAGTACGACTAAGTATTTATGATTAAATTTGACAATTTGTGCTATTGAAGTTCTAACTTTCAAATTGAAAAAACAATTGTAGTTTGGCACTGGAATGGACCAACTGAGAGGAGCTCTTTACATGCGGATTTTTGGAAATGAACTCTCTTACAACAGTTTTGACGGACTCGCCAGTTTTTCCAGTGGCTTCAACGTTCTTGAAATGTTGATAAGTATGTCAAAAAATCACGTTTACACGTTTACCCAGAATATCATGTTCATGGACACTTCCATGATAATTCCAACAAGTGCTGGATTTCCTCTGAACCTGACAATTAATGGTACTGCCACTATTGACATGAAAGCTTCAGGAAAGGTCGACCTCCGGAAACTAGGCACAAGTCCTAGAAGTCTTCTTATCAGTGGACTCATTCAGCCAAGGTAAGAATGTTTAAAAGAAACATTGCATATATATATATATAATGTACGAGATAGTAATAGAATAATTCCAGATGATGTGAAAAAAATGATTAATAGAGAAATGCACTTTTAAGCACTGCTGTGGAGATTTCCAGCATGATGAGCGTCGATGCGTTTGTGACGAAGAGCGGATTAAAGATGGTATCAACTGTTCACTCAAGCACATTACTGCAGGGCCATGTTGAACTTCGGGACGGAACAATTTTCAATGCCAACTTAGACGTGCCAAAGGACAAGATGGAAATCTTCAGTGTTAAGTAAGAATAATGCTATTATGTAATAGTGGGTACATTAAAAAAATAAAGCTCACACATGAGTTATTCATTTTATCAAAATTTACAGTACTGCTTTCTTCACTGTTCATCGTGATGTTGAAAAAGAACAGAATATGATCACAAAAAATAGAAAAATTCACAAGACATGCACCGGATCCCATCTTGCCCGTATCACAGGATTGAAGTTGTGCGGAGAAATTCAATTTCCAAATGCTTCACTGGAAACGAGCGCTCCATACTTTCCTTTGACAGGACCCATCAGTTTGGATGTATCCTTGATGAAAGAAGATTCTCACAAATCATATAATGTCGAGGCCCGACTGAGCAAGGTATTAAATTTTTTATATTTTGATTTTTGTTTGTGCTTTGTTGTTGTTTTTTTTTTTTTTGTTTTTAACAATTTTAGGTTTATAAAACATTTTGTTGCCAAAAATAGTACAAACTGCAAAACAATATCTTTTCCACATAATTTTCAGACAAAGAAAGAAGTGAATATCCGTTTGGCATTTGACACGCCAGGTTCACAAACTGATAGAGCTCTTTCTGCAGAATTTTTACTGGACAAAATTGGATCCAAACTTCAAATGGGTCTTCAGTCACCGTGGAATAAAGCTTTGTTTACAGGTATTTATCTATTTTCATCTCTAACTTTTCTTGTGTTTTATGACGTTTTAATGGTTTTCTACGCAGGGGTGTTAAGGAAGCATATGGGCAATTTAGGGTCTGATTTTAACGGTTATATTCAAACTCGTGAAATTAAATGACTATTTTGAATGAGATTAAAAACTTAGTATTATTCTTTAAAATAGATGTCAGTACATTAAAATGGGGTAGTACATTACTGCCAGATTGGTGAATTATCACGTGACAACTATAAATAGCTTATATATATTCCTTAACATAAAATGAGATAGAACAACACTACCCCGCGGTTTCCAAAATAAAATACCAAATGCAAAACATCTCAGTTTAATTAAAACCGCTGCAAGAATTCTATGTTCTTAATTAAATAGTTATTCATCCGGCTCTCGTAAAACCTTTCCAACTTTTATAAAGTTTGCACGGAAAACGGTATGTTGCATCAAAACAACACACAACATGGGACTCTAGCAGCACTTTTCAATTTAAGCATTGATCAAACTAACGATACGTACAAAATTTCAAGTTCAATATATACGGGGTAGTGTTGTTCTAGTAGGATTTTTATATCGTAAACAACGACAGAGGAAACCCTGGCCGAAGAATAAAAACAAATTAACATACCCGTTAGCGAATGATTGATAAAACTAATATCTCTCCCAGTATTCTGATGTTCAATTCTCAAAAAAAATCACACCACAATACGTTATTAGAGTTCTTAGATTAGCTATATTTTAAATATATTTACAATGCTTTTCGATCAAATTCACACGACTTTCAACTTTTATTCATGACGTCATCAATGTGTAAATCTAAGTAATACTGCTTAATTTCTGGAAAAAAAAATTGTCTTCAGTATTTTTTATTTGTTTTTGGTCTACGTTTTTTTGCTTAGATATTTGAATATGTACATAATAACTAAGATTTGTGATTTCACGGAATTACATGTAACTCAGATTCCATATGCTTCCTTAACATTCCCGCGTAGTGTATTTTTATGATAACGTTTTGTCCTGTAACCCATAGGTGGAACTCAATGAGGCATTTTCATCCTAAGTAATTAATGTTTTTTTTAAGGTAAAGTCGAAAATGAGAAAAATCTCCGTCACATCAGCGGAAAGTTTGTTAACAACAAACAGGAGTACTCCGTTGTGGCAGAAGCAGCTATGACAAGAAAAGGCAACACTTTTGAGTACACACCACACGTGGAAATATCCGCGCCCAAAATGAAGTCAATTCAATTGAAAGGAGGAATGAAGTACAGTGGAATGAAACTTATTGATGCTAAACTTATTTTGATTGGAGTATCAAAGGAACCAATTAAAGCAGAAGGTAAAAATGAAGTTAATCCTCCAAATCATGCAAAGAATAAAAAAAACATCTTTATATCAAATCCCACCATAAAATTAAGATTGATTTGATTGAACTTTTTTGTTTTTAGTCAACTTTGTCCAGAAACGTGTTGTGGTGATTGGCAAAGCTAGTATCAGCTTTGAAAAGAAGAAGGAATACGTCATCGAGTCTAGAGTTCAGAAATACGCCACTGCAAAAGCAGCAAGGTATCGACCCTATCTCTCCATTAAAACTCCAGAAAAAGAACTTGTCAGTTTTGGAGGTTCAGCTGAATACAAGAAGGGAAAAGCCATAAAGGTGGACTTGACTGTTGACCGCATCGTGTCAAAGCCAATAAAACTGTCTGGTATGTTATTTCGTTAACAAATATTTTTGAAAAATAAATAAGGGAATGTGTATATGCTAAAGAAACGTTTTTTTTGGGGAAAATAAATATATATATATATTTTTTCAGTTCAAGTCAGAGATGCCAGCAATAAAAAGAGCACAGGTTTCAGATCCAAAATTGATATTAAATCTCCTGTATTTACGACAAAATTGACCTCTACGTTTATGCTAAAGAACCAAAAGATGGCCATTGTTCGCTCAACACTCGACTATGTTATTCCAAAGGTTATGAGAGACAAAGTAACGTTAAATGGAAAACTGAATGTTGCTAACACAAAAAGCCTCTCGGCTGCGAAAGGAAACATGTGAGTAAAAATATGCTTTCGTTGATTACACGTTGAAATAAATAACACAATATCAATTTCCAAATGATCCACAAATAAACATGGTTTCTACATAGAACAATGCAGTCTAAACTGGGCTTTACTTTAATTCTTTTTTCAGCATTTTGACATTTAAGCAGCGGTCCGACTACAATCTTAATTTAAATTTTGATGTCAGCAAGAACTGGAAACATTCTGAAGCTTCACTGACTGTTGTATATGGGCCAAACAAGAAAGACATAAAAAAGCGAATCGAGTTTTCCAGTGTTTTAAATCACGTCCTAAATTGGAAACAAAAGAAGTTTAATCTGGACGCAAATACAAAATTTATCTTCCCATACCTGGTATGGCATTACTCTCTTTTTTTATACTCTTGACTAAACTGTGTCTTATTCTAGGATATAAGAATGTTTTTTTTTTTAAAAGAATGTCATATAGAGCTGTCATTCTAACATTTTTTCAGAATGTGAACTATCAAATGAAAGGAAAGCACGTTCAGTCATTGAAATCTATTGATTCGTCCCTGGATGTCGTGTTTGGAAAGAAATCATCTTACAGCGCTGCAATTGAGTTAAAAGACAAGTCTAAAAAATTAGCTAGCTTTGTTGGTAAACTAGGTATTTCTGTTCCAGGGAGAGACATAGTCATTGGTAATGTATTTGATCAAAGAACTGCCAAAAAATACACCAACATTTTGACTATTCAGCTGGAAAATGGACACAAAAGCATCATTGAAAGCACCCTTCGAAACGTTGGTACAAATGAATACGACATTTCAACTTCCTTCAACATCCCAACATATGATGTACTCGCAGTCTCAGGACAATACCGATTTATCCCAAGCAATTTTCAAGCCAATTCGGAAATTCTGTATGGAAAAACAAAGTATGCAGTATCTTTGTCATCACTGGTCCGAATCGGATCTCGCATTCAGGTTGCAGCTGACCTAGAATATCCCGCACGAAAGGTGACGGCCGAATTCGACACAATAATTAAAGATCCAGTCTTCTCTAGCAAATTAGATGTCAAATGGGATGCAAATCAAGACCTTGACAAGAAGATTTTAATACAAGGAGACATAACATATGAAGGCCTGCAAAATATGGAAGCAACTTTTTCAAAATCCAGCCCTCTAGGTTTTGGCAATGTTAATCTGAAACACAGAAGTGGAGAAAAATATGTCTCCCATGCCCATGCTGAATGGAATAAAGATGTGGTTTCAGTTGATTCCTCATTTGGCAAGAAAAATGATGGCTATATTGCAGATCTAAAGATTGAATCTCCATTCAAAGACTATAGATCAATCAACATTGGTTTGAGTCACCAGCTAGAAAATTCAAAGTCTATTTCAAACATCGACGTCGACTGGAAGCCAATGAAACGCATGTCATCTACCTTGAATATGAAACGACCATTGCATTTTGATGATGTTGACGTTTCGCTTGAAATAAAGTCTCCAATTTCAGGTTTCGAGAGAACAGGCATCGAACTTAAACATAAGATAGAAGATGGAGTGGTGAGTTTTGTCAAATTTTCCTGGAATAAGGACTTTTTCCAGACAGATATTCTTGCTGTCGACAAAAGCTCCGCATCTAACAGAGATCTGACTGGACGTCTTAGTGTAAAATCTAGTCTGGATCAAATTGCAAGTCTCTCTGTCTCTGCAAAACATGTTGACAACGGCCAGAAATTTGAAAACAGTCTCAATTTCAAACACAATGGTAATGTATATGCCTACCAAGGAGATGTACACCACTTCAGGAATGGTTGGCAACTTCAGAACAGCGGAAATATCAAACTGAGCTCACCCATGAAACAAATGGAATCGTCATGGTTTCATAGAAACACTCACGATGACCTCCAGTCCTCATTGAAATTTGAATCGGGTGCCAATGTTGTTGATATCCAGGTAAAGGGAATGCAACGCATGTCCCTGCCACAAGGATCTCTGACTTTCGACTTTGCAATGCGATCACCTTTCAACAGAGACCTTGCATTGGCAGTTTCACATGAACATGGTATTGGAATGATCGATAACAAAATTCATTACAGTACAGAGGGGAAGAAGGTTATATCACTAAGCAACGTTTATAAACGAAACAATGGAGTTGCAGATTCAAGTCATGTCTTTACATGCCATGGAAGCACCAAAATGTTAACCGTGACCTCTCAATACCAACAATATCCCATTACAGGTCAAATTGAATACCAGGACAATGGAAAATCTGTGTCAAAGCTTAATGGACAATTAGATTTCCCTCCCACCGGATTAATGAGCGGGAAAATTGAACTGATAAGCCAATTTTCTGGATATGAAAGCCTGAAACTCAGTGTTGATCAGTCCAACGAACGTGGGGAAATTGTCACCAGGTCCTCTCTCTCTCTTCCATCTAGAAACACAATAACCATGGAGACTAGAGGTCAATGGGGTAAAAAGAAAAGCTTTAACACAATTCTTTCCACACCATATAAAAATCTTCAAAAGATGACCATTGGAGCCGATTTCACAGGTGATTCAAAGTCCTTCCATACTTCTGCAAATCTGATGATTAATCCAATAGTTGGACCAATGTCTGTCACTTCCCAGTGGAGTTCATACGGTGGAATAATTGCTAGCATTCAGATCAACACTCCATTTGAACAGCATAAAGAAACTCGCGTTTCATTCACACATAGCAATCAAAACGAGAAGAAGGTCACCGAATTGAACGTGGAATACTTGCCTGGAAAAATTATAAAATTAGAGTCTTCATTACGCCCTACACTCGACAATTTAGAAGGAAGCATTGCTCTCACAACACCTTTCCAAGCGCTTCCATATTCTGCTGCATCTCTACGACACAGTGGGGATAGTCGTCAATTCCAATGTCATGGAGAGATCGAATACACCAGGGGAAAGAAAATTCAGGGGGATATCACTTTTAAAAACGACAAAAAAATGGAAACAACCTTGGTCATAAGATCGCCATTTGCAAACGACCTCACCGCAGCAATAAATCACGAAGGAACATGGTCGCAATTTGCCTCTCACGCTGAAATGCAATATGGAAAGTCCAAGAAATATGAAATAACTGGAAAGTATGGAAATCTTGCGGGAGATCTATCAATTAAATCTCCTCTGCATGACGATATAGCTGCTTCCTTTAACCACAAAGGAGACATTTCCGAATTCGACTCGCACATAGAAGGTTCATACGGTAGAGGTAAGAAATACGAGCTAACCGCAAAATATAACCAGAAGAGTGGAACAATTGGACTGAAGTCTCCACTGTATGAAGACATCTCTGCCTCTTTTAACCACAAAGGAAAACTGACTGATTTTGTTTCCCAAGCCGAATTCCAGTATGGAGGATCCAAGAAGTATGAAGCTATGGCCAAACTTTCATTGGCAAAAACCTGGACAGGATCGGTATCATTTAGTTCTCCACTCACAGATGATTTTGCAACCTCATTTTCACACGAAGGCCAGCTAAGCGACTTCCAGATTAGCGCTGATGGTAAATATGGAAAGCAAAAGGGTTCTGTTGCAGCTATGTTTAAGAAAGCAAAGAAAACCATCGGATCTTTAGAACTGAAATCTTCTTTGATCGATAATATCAAAGCTGAATTTTCTCACGAGGGCACCTTGAGTAATTTTGATACCAAACTCTCAATCACAAAGGCTGGAAAAATTGTATACGAAGGATCCGTTTCATTTTCAAACGGAAGGAAAGTAACAGGATCAGCTACTTTGAAAACCCCATTTCACAAAGATATTTCCGCAACCTTTAAACACTCAGGAGATTTTACAGCCTTTCAGACGGCTGCTGATATCAAAATGAACAAGAAAACCAAATATAAATTGTCTGCTGATATGGTAAACAAAAAGCGAACAAAAGCAAAATTACAGATCGAAAATCCTTTTACTGATCCGATCACCCTTACTCTTGTGAAGAAAGGAAAACCAACCAATGTTAGAATGATAGCCAATGCAATCCTTGGGAAAGGCCAAAAATACACAGTTGATATAACAATGAAGCGAGGATCAAACTCAGCGTTTATTATTGGTATCACAACACCATTGCCAGGGTATAAGAAAATGAAAGGAAACTGGAACTTCAGTGGTAACATGAGAAATTTTAAAACCAGCGCTCGCGCCGCAATTGGAAAAGAATCCGTTTCAGCTGATCTCAAAATGTCTCTCAGACCTAATTTTAAAGCGGACGTATCTATTGAAACACCATTCAAAGGTCTGAAGAAAGCAGGTGTTGTCCTTTCTCACCAAGGCTCATTAAAAGATTTTAAATCCCATGGAGAAATCACTGTTGGAAAGAGTAAACTTTATAATGCAGATGTTATGATTGCAACTGATCCAAAGTTGGCAGCTTCTTTTGCTCTCCAGACGCCTTTTAGAAAAGTAGAAGATTTTGACTTTTCTATGACACATGATGGTTCTCTGAGGAACTTCAACAACCAGGTAAACCTTTCCTTGAATAAGAAGCGAATTTCGTCTGGTCTGAAAATCGATACACGCTCGGACATCACAGCTGATGTATCCATTCAAACACCTTTCGAGGGCTTTGAAGTGCTACAGGGATCACTTACTCATATAGGCACTTGGAATGACTTCCAATTCCACTTAGAAAGTTTGGATGGAACAAATAACAAATTCACCAGTGACATCACCTTGCGTCTTAACGATCAGATTATCTATGATATGAAACTGACAACTCCATTCAAATCCGTTGAACTTCTGAAGGCAAGCCTTTCTCATGATGGAACAATAAATAACTTCCATACTCATGGTGAATTTGAAATGAACAACGACAGATCTGAAATAGATGTTAATTTTAGCTCTTTAGTCAAACTTGAAGGGCGGGTGCTTCTTAAATCGGCTTACATTGAAACAGTTGAAGGAATGTTTGCTCATGAAAGCCTTCCTATTGCAACTTCAGCTACTTTAAGATACGGAAACAGAAACATTCTGGATAGTAAATTATCTGTCAACAGTTCTCCTCTACAGGGGTCTCTTCTGCTAAATTCAATGTACACTCGGCCTCTTAAAGCTGTCGTAAGTCATACAGGCTCCATGAAAAAGTTTAATTCAGTCGTTGAGATCGCTTACGGAAAAGAGACTATGAAGTATACAACCGAATTTGACTCAACTAATGATTTATCCGCCAAATCTTCCATTGTGACATCATTTGGAACTGTTAAGAGCATATCTAGTTCTGTATCACACGCTGGAGGATGGAGCAACTTTAAATGTCACGCCGATGTCTCTATCAATGGTAAGGCAGTTGAAGGTGACGTTGCATATAACAGCCGAGATTCGATTGAGGGATCCGTAGTAATAAAAACACCTTTCGAAAACTATCGGGAAAGTGAACTTTCCTTCAGACACAATGGAGGACTTCTTAATTTCAATAGCCGCGCAGAGTACTCCCTAGAAGGCCAAAAATCCGAAGTTGAGTTGACCATTGACACTGACAACGAAGTACACATCAATGTTTTAATGAAAAGTCCGTCTATTCACGATATTAGTTTTAAACTCAACCACAACGGATATGGACGAACATTCAAAAGCGAAACTGAATTAAAATATGGCGGAGAAAAGAAAATTGAAGGAGAAGTTTCTTTTGAAGCGGTTCCAAAAATGACTCTGTCAGCTGTCCTAAAATCGAAATGTCCAGTTGTAAAGAGCATCCAAATATCGATCTCACAGGAAGGTACTTTCGAAAACTTTAATGTCCAAGCTTCAGCAAGTTTCAATGACCAGAGAGTTTCCTCAGATGTAAGACTTGACAGCCGCAGTGGATTGAACGGCCGATTTCTATTGACTACACCTGTCTCAGAGGAGATAACGGCTTCTATAAAACATGAAGGACAAATGGCAAACTTTAAAACTGTTTCAGAAGTTTCATACAGTGGGAGAAAGCAAATTGAATTGGATGCAGCGTTCAGACTGTCACATTCGGTAACAGGGCAATTCTCTTTAAAAACGCCAATTTCGGAAATTGCAGATGTAAATATTATTTTCCGTCACGATGGAAATCGAAGCAATTTCAAATGTTCAGGATCAGCTAGCATATCAGGTGATCAAAAAATATCGGGAGACATCTCTTTCAATTCCCAACCCCTTTCTGGGGCTATGACCATCAGAAGTGTTTTCGGAAATCTGGATGGAGCTTTTGACTATGCGCTTTCCTCAAGATCAATGAATTCTCACGTTGAAATTAACGTAAATGGTAAGCATTCTGAAGCAGATATGACTTATTCGAACAACGGAATCCAAAAAGGATCGATTTCACTTTCAAGTCCTTTTAATGAAAAGATTGGAGCTTCTTTCACTCATGATCAAAACGATGACCAGATTTCAAGCAGCATGACCCTCTATTCATCAGATAAAACTATAACTGGTTCAACCGAAATTTCATTTGCTGACGAAATAAGTGGAAAATTATCACTAATTACGCCAATTGAGGGATTTGAACAACAATCCACAATTATCAAGTATTCAAACAACAGCGATAAAATGTCAAGCTCTCTTACAATTGAATTCAACAAGGGACAAAAAATTGATGGTCAAATGTCGCTTTCTAAAAGAGGATCCTTGGAAGGAAAAATCATTCTCAGTACCCCGTTTGAAGGATTTAGAGAGTCCAAAGCTGATTTCACGTATGCCTATTCCTCTACAGGTTTGAAGGCATCTGCGAAGGGTACATTCCGCCAGCAAAGTATATCAGCAGATATGAGTTTTGATAAAGTTCCATTCCAGGGCAGTGCTATCCTGAGAACACCTTTTGTGGGTTTCGAGGAAATAAAAACATCATTCAACCACGCCAGCTCTGATCGCAGCTACAAAAGTCATATTGAAATAACAATGAGAGGAAAAACTGTTCAAATCGATTCATCATTTAGCAACAAGAATTCCATATCTGCAGCAACAACAATCATGACTCCAATTAAAGGATACAGTGTTGTCTCAGTCTCTCTAAACCATGAAATGAATGTCAAAGGTTTTTCGAATGTCGCAAAAGCAAGAATTGAAAATAATGAAGTATCAGTCGAGGCAACATTCAGCAATATGTCCAGTCTTGCTGGAAACATAAAGATATCAACACCCTTTTCAGGCTTTGGAAAACAATCGGGGTCTTTCGTTCTCAACCAAAACAACATTCGTGTGGAAGCCGCAGCCCGTGACCAAAAAATAGAAATTGAAGGAACCAAGAGTAATGGAAATGGACAGATATCTTTAAAAACCCCATTTGAAGGATTCAAATCACAAGAAATATCTATGACATCTACTAGAGATAGCATAAACGTACGCGGTACTTTTAGAGGAAAGACTATCGAGCTTGACGCATCATTTCTTACTTCTGATGATATACAAGGCACTATATCGTTAAAAACACCTTTCAAAGGGTTTGAAGAACAAGGAGTCTCAATGAGCTACGAAAAGACACTGACCGGATACCAAGCACAAGCAAAAAGTACATTCCAGAAGAAAAAAATAGAATTGGGCGCTCAACTGACTACTGATACTGTTATCACTGGCGATCTAGAAATAACTTCCTCTTATTCTGGATATGAAAGACAAAAGATTTCAGTTAAAGTCGGAAATGGTAACATAAATGTCATGATTTTAGCCATGCAACACACAGTTGAACTAAAAGGACAAACTTTGCTCAGAAATGGATTTTTATCTGTTGAAACTACTTTCCCTGGATTTGAAAATCAAAGATTGAGCTTAAATATTGATCAAAATAGAATTCATGCAGAGGGTCTTTTCAGACAAAAGACCATCGAAATCAACGGAGAACTCTCAGCTAAGAAAGGCAGTCTTTCTATCAAAACACCTTTCGATGGTTTTAAGAACCAGTATATTAAGTTTACTGCAGAGGGACAAAAGCTAATTGCAGAAGGAACATTAATGGAGAAAACAGTAGAAATTGACGCCCTTTTTAACAAAGACGAAAAAATAGAAGGAGAACTTGAGATCAGAACTCCATTTCAAGGTTTTAAGAAACAAGCAATTAGATTTTCGCATCATATGACAAATAGAGGTTGCCAAACACACGCTGATGTTCTTTTTAACCAAGAAAAGTCTGAATTCGATCTCAGTATCATTAATGAACTGAATAAGGAATTCAAGGTCACGCTGAAAACACCGATCACAGGCTATAAAGAACAGGTTTTTTGCGTGGAAGCAGTACCATCGCCAAACGGCTTAAAAGTACACTCAGAAGTCCATTTCGATAAAAAGAAAGTTGAGGCTGATTTTAATTATGAACGTGAACCGCAGTTGTTGGCCAATTTGATTGTAAAAACACCCTTTACTGGTTTTGAATCGACTTCAATATCTTTCCAAAGAGATGGGTCTTTGAGAAACATGCAGCTATCTAGCAGTCTTGAGTATGGCTCTTCTCAAACCGTTTCTCTCTTCCTCCGTAACATCATAAAGGATTCCTCGTCTGAACATGTCTTAAAGTTCCAAAGTCCATATTCTGATCTCTCAGCAAAACATACCCAATCTTCAGAGAACGGTGTATTTCAATCACAGAGCGATTTATCATTTGGAAGTCAGAACAGTATAAGCCACAGTAACCTTTTGCGATACAGTGCTGCCCCAATGCTTGACTTTACATCAACAACTACATACACCATTGATGGTGCGACATCTACCAGTGAGATGAAAGTTTATCATATGGGTGAACTTCAAGACTTCAAGACTGAACTCATGGCAAATTACGAAAACGAGGAGGCTTCTTTATCCGTTCAGTTTAAAAGTACAAGCGCAATTGAAGGCTCGTTTTCAATAAAATCTCCAGTACCGTATTTGCGCAATGTTCATGCTAAGTTTACACATAGCGGGGATCAAGATCAGTTTACCACTTCCAGTGACTTCCAGCATGAAGACATTGGTAAATTGGAGGGAACAATGACATTTTTCAAACAAAATTGGCGCCGTGTCAATTCAAATTTGGTCATTAAAACTCCATTCGTTGGATTTGAACAAACAAAACTGAATTTAAAACATACAGCAAATAGAAACAGTATCAGATCGTTCGTCGACGTTTCGTTTGGAGATGATAACAATGTCCGCGCATCTGTCAAAGGATCTTTGGAACCAATGGAAGTAGACTTGGTGTTTACATCACCTTTCGATGGTATTGAAAATCTCCATGCATCAACTAAATACAGCAATTCCGGAAAGAAGTACAATGCCGAATTTATCATGTCGAGCCAAAACAAAGCCATATCACTCAAGTCTTTGTTAGATCTAGACTCATCACCGGTGGTGTTCGAAACAGTTGTTAATACTCCTTTTTCAGGACTGGAAACTTCTAAATTTATGATTACAAGCAAAGGTTCTTTACGTGACTTTACCTCAAGCATTGACTTACAATCATTTTGGCTGAAAATGAAGTCGAGTGCCAGCCTTAGATATTCCACCTTTTCTGATTTAGATGGCTCGTTTTCTCTCTCGAGTGACATGAATGGATTAGAAAACTTTAACTTTGGTTTGAAAAATGAAAGAACAGACGATGAGTTCAAAAGCCAAATGACAGCTTCGTGGGAGAACGGACAAAGCGTTGTGTCAACTCTGACGTATTCTTCCAAGGATTCCTGGGGAATAACTACTCAAAAGGGAAGTATGATGATCAGTACTCCATTTACTCAGCTGAGAAAGCTAAATATTCAAAGCAGCATGGAAAAATCGGCGACCTCATTTAAACAGTCTGCGCTTGCTGAATTTAATGGTGGAAAAGTACTGGATATGGACATTGCATATACTAGAGATGCCAAGCACACGGCGTCACTTGCTATGAGAGAACCGCAGCCCCTAGAGTTAAAAGCAGAAGTTCTCATGTCTGATGCGATCAAATCAGGTATTTTGTCAATGAACTTGGATACAACTTCAACAGAAAGACAAGCAACTGTGGAAATGAAATACACTACAGATCGTTACAACCAGAAAAAACAGACCGTAGTAAAAATAGTAACTCCATCTAGATCAGTTGAAGTTCGAGGATCAGGAGAAATGTCATCTTCCCGAATCTTTTCATCATGGGATACTCTTATTAATAATGCCCAAGTATTTGGATTTGACGCTGAACATTCCCTTGTCGAGCGTCGCAACAACTATGAAAATATGAACAATCTGAAGTTGCGATTTCCGGAGAGAAGTGTTGCAATGTCTTCTTCTTATCAAGATAAATATGGCAGGAAAACAGTCCATGGGTCTATTTCGTGGGATGCAGATAGGGACATAAATAAAAAACTCGGAGTCAGTGCAAGTCTTTTCCCTCAAGGAGATTCCCTTAAAGCTGATGTGTCTTTCGAAATTCCAAGCATTGGAAAGGTAACTTTAGTCTTTCAATGTCTTTTAAATCTTAAACCGAATCAAAATTACAGCTTTAGATTATTGATATATTTTATTATTTATATATCTTTTTAATTTAGGATGTAAAATTGGATTCTGAGATGACACTAAATAGCGGAAGTGTCCTCTTTGACGGAAAAACAGAGTTTAAGTACTCCAAGGATGAAGATAAGACAGTGGTTATCAATTCCAGGATCGAAAATATCTCCACATACTCTAACAAAAATTATACTCTTAGTTTTGGAGTTCGACATGTGTTTAGCAGCGTGAACATCCAACTTCAATCACATGTTGGAATATCCGATAACAAGTACAGCAGTGGGATTAACGTCGACTATCTAACAGCAAACCGTATGAAGAAAAACTTTGCTCTCATGGGAGAAATTGACAGCCTGCGTCGCCAGATGAATGTTGAGGTATGATAATTTGCACTCAAATTCAAAGACAAAAGAAATTATATATGGTGTTATTTTAGCGTCGGACAATTTTATTAGTAGCTGATATTAGCATTTTATTTCAGCAATGTTCGGTATCCGCTGTGTTTCAGTTTGTAACGCGGTAATATTACCAGTTGTAAAGCTAAGGCCAAATGTAATTTTGATTTTGCAGTTGCCTTGAGGGATATTACTACTTTTTATTTATGGTTTAGGTTGTGTCGCCGATTAAATCAATGAGGATGTCCGGAAAAATCGAAACCAGTCCCTACAGACTAAGTTTGCGAAATGTGTATGATGACTCAAAGGAAATCAACAGTCTGATCACGTTTGATACTGAAAAGAAATTACTCGAAGCCCAAACAAGCTACGACATTGGTAATTATGTTTTCAAAAAATATTTCGATTGATAACTTGAAATAAAATTTAAAGACAATACCTATTAAAGTCTTATTTTTGTAGAGAACCCAGCCAATGTTTTACATTTTGTTGCGAAATATGTGAATGCCAGTGCCATTCTCGCTGAAGTGTACAGAGAGGAAAATTCACGTAGAATCACAGATAGTTTGTTTGCAATGAGACTGAATACCTCGAGAATCCTGCACACACGAATTCATTGGAGACCTACCATGATAAATGACTTAAAGGTAACATTATAGCAACTGCATTATTGTTTTTTAGAAACAAATAGAACCATCCACTATTACGAGTAAGGGTTGGTGAATTTTCACAGAGAGAATAGGACGAGGTTTTGCCGAGTCTTAGACCCTGAATCTTGGCCCTAGGATGGAACTGCACTGTCAAACTTTAGTATATAATGGAGAGATATTTTTTCGGCTTTGTTTTACATCTGAAATTTTTTTTGATAGTCTTCAAAAATTTTCTTTTGCTTTATCTCTCTATCTCTAAATATAGTGCATTGGCAGAAGAGAGCAAACAACAATTTTTTCAATGAGAGTTTATTTATTGAATCAATTAGCCAAATAAATTACGTTATGGATTGGTTTATTCCATTATTTATCATTTCCTTATAGTGGACACTATTTTTAACGTTTACAGAAAAATTACTCACTGCTGTCTCACACTAGGCAAACCGGTCTCACTCCGGTGATAATGCGATAAAAATGCATGTGACAGAGACATGAAACAGAGTTTATTAATATATCAATATACAAATTCAACAGGTTTCTGGTCTTGGCAAAATTTCCCTGTATAGCAGAAAAATGAACACTGCATTCTCTGAGGTTGCCGATGCTGTTGGTAAAGAGTTAAACTCCAAGTACAATCTCATCCGAGAAGCTGCCAGTAATGGATACAGACCATACGGCATATTTCTTGAGGAAATGATCGAAGAATTAAGCAAACGTTTTCCTTCTGCTGACTTTACAATGTTAAGGTATTGCACACAAGAATATTCTCTGAGGCCAAAATATAAATTAGATTTGAGATCATTATGCAAATATTCATGTGAAATAATCAAGATGTTTATTTTGAATTTGAGATCGTATATGCAAAAAAATCATTCACACATCTTAATGTATTTTAGAAATTTGATTAAAAGCAACACAGTTCAGTGGCAAGCTTTTCCTGGGAAGGACAAGTACGACTTGTACGTTGAATTTACAAAAGAACTGATGACAGTAAGTGCTTGTGTTTATGTAATACATTTTCATACTATTTGACCTTTAGTCTATAGAAAGTTTAATACTAGTAACTTACCAATGGTGAATCGTCTGCTTGTTTTACAGCTCATTGAATCTAGAGGAGGATATTACTATGCAGAACTAATGGATGTTTTTGGACAACAATTTCTGGAGTTGTCTGCCTCTTTAGAATCGGCAATGAAACATTATGAAGGTACTTGTTTTAGCGATACGTGAATATCCAATAAAATATGTAGTTTTGGTAATTTTGTAATGTCAGATGCATTTAAAATCATTCTAAACGTACTTGTAGACGCAGTGTCGAGAATTTCAAAAAATCAACTTTCCGAATACATTGGATCTAAATACGATTCACTTTTGAAAACTGCCACTGAATACCAAGTTCCAGACATTGCTAGTCAATACACAAATGCCATCTACGATGTCAGAGATCAAATTTCTTCAAGAATGAACGGACCAGTGTTGGCAACAATTAAAGAGGCCGCCGGTCAAACCTACCACCTTGTAAGGAGTTATTTTTTCATTTGAAGTCGTGAATGTTTCGAATTTATAAAATAATCATGTTGCATGATATATAATACAAACCTATTCTTATTCATTTTATAGGGTTACGATGCGTACAAATTTTGGGAAGTAGAAGAGAATATTAAATCGGTAATGAAGAACATTTTTGAAATGATAAAAAAAGACATTGAGGAAGAGTTTTCTATCCTGAAAAATTCCGTCAGTAATCTTCGAAATTCGAAAATCACAGTATTTGATCTGAAATCAGGAGAATTGCAAATGGACACTTACTTACCAGTTTCAATGACTTCCCTGCAAGAACTTCCCAAAGTCTCTATTTCAAAGTTTACCAGCAAACTTCACTCCTACTTTCCAAAGTATAGGAACAAAATGGGATCACTATCAGAATACATTCCAGATTCAGATGCCTCCAACTGGGTCCCTCCCTTTAAAGGCAAGTTTAATATATATCATTTTTGTTTTTTATGCAAAGGGGAGTTTTTAAAGATTAATAATTGTTATGCAATAGAAACAATTAAATTGCGTCTTCTTTATTTTAGCTGTTGCCTATTTAAGAGGAGACCACTTCACAACCTTTGATGGCAAGGAATTTGATTTCTCAGGAAAATGTTCTTACGTTTTGACACGTGACTATATTGACGGAAACTTCTCGATCATCATAAACTACCTTGGCAAGAACAAAAAACAGCTTATCATTACTACAGCTACAAAAACACTGCAGATAGCTCCAAATGGAAAGGTAAACTAAAAGCATTTTATTTATTCTTCCTGTAAGTTTTTCTTTGAATCATTTAAAGAACTAAGATTGATTTATGGTTTTTTAGCTACGCATTGATGGCAAGATCAGCAGTGCTCCCTACCAGTCAACTGAATTGAAGATTGTTCAAGAGGCGGAATCTTTAAACGTGAACGGTCGTGGGTTCTCAGTTAAATACAACATCCCAAGAGATGAATTGAAATTTGTTGTCAGTGGTTGGTACCATGGAAAATTGGGCGGGCTTTTTGGAACTAACAACAACGAAATTTATGATGATATGATGACATCATCGCGTCGCACTGTGGTCGATGTTGATCCATTCGTCAACAGTTGGGAAGTGGACAGCAAGTGCCGTTGAACTAGTGACATATTTAGTAAATAACGAAATTCATTTGATTAAATGCGATAAATTTCTTTCTGTAAAATTAAAACCAATAAATGCAATTAAAAGCACAAATGGGTTGATTTGATTTTAGATAATTTTAAATTCAAATTTGATTGGTTGAATTTTGAATCACGATTGTACCAAACACACATCTTTCCTGTGTTAGAGTATACTTTATAGTCTTCGATTTAATTCTTCACCAAAAGTTTATGTATCATTTCATGTATTTTATGTAATTTATGTATTTATTATTCATCAAAATCAAGATTAATATTCCAAACTGCAATGAATACTTAAAAATAGAACGTTACACCATTAATAGTTTACCGATAGCCTTTTAAAACAGAACATTTTTTTTTATTTCGATAAGTATAATAATTGAACTACATTTAAAAAGAATTGATGCATTTAGTTCATTTATTTAATTTGTCACATGGAAAAGTATAAAGAAGACCTAGAAATATATTCTTAAGGCATATATAGAATTTATTTCAATTCAATTCTTTATTGTTTTAAGCTTTAATAAGGCTTATCAGTATAACATATTTATAACATGAGGTGGCAGTGTATTTACTGAACTTGTGCACGGACAAAGAATACATGTAACATATACTATTAACAAATAGACAGGTTGAGAAAACCTAAAAAAGCAGTAGTTTTGGATAAAAGTGTACACGTGTTTAAGCGTTCTATAAAAAAGATGTAGAAATATGGCACAAAGGTTTATAAATGTTAAAGGTTAAAAGATGTTTTTGCTGAAAAAAGTTCAACCTCAGCTATGTTAAGGGCGTCCATAAAATAATAGCGATATTTATCACATAAAATGTTAGCCTTTGAATAATCTTGATATTCTATTCCAAAAAATGTTACTCAAAGTGAGATTTTATCAATATACAAATTAGATAACTCGCTACTGCATGAGCAATTTCAGGGTCTCTTGGAAAACCGTGTCACGTGGTGCTGCTAAAATAGAGATGAAGCAGGAATTATACGAAAAATGCATAGTGCAAGGGCGTAGCATAAACAAATATAATTATTTCTGTTTCTAACTTGTAAAATGACCATCTTAAATTTCGAAAAGTGCCGGAAGCTTGAAATATTCAAGAAAGAACAATTATTTAACATCAACAGTGTATGAACAGAAATTTGCATTGAGTTCCCACAATCAACGCTTATTAATGTGAAATGGGTAGCGATTTCATAGAGCTCCCAGCACTTTTTGATATAATGGGGATATAATGGTAACACATGTAAAATTTCAATATATTTGATCAATGCCCTTGCACTACTGCATTTTTTCTAACCTATTTCACTTAATTCGGCGTCATTTGTGTGAAATTCAAACGTAACACTGACTAAGATCATGATTTTAGTTTTCATTCATAAAATAATTAAACGCTGTGAATGTCATAAAATTAATGTAAGAATGTTGTTTCTGTTCACATCAGTATCATTATCAAAAATTGTTGAATTGGAAATATGAATTCATCTGTTGTCCTTACTAATAACTATTGATAAAAAGGCGGTGGGGGTGGGGGGGGGGGGTTAGTTTGTGATTTGCACATAATGATTAATGTTACTCTGCTCGAAAATAAATAAATAAGAAATATTTCTTTTATATATAATTCATTTTACTTGTAATTATAATTAATACTTTTTGTAATGGTTAAAGAAATATTAATATTTATCAAGACTTTATTATAATAATCAACTTGACAAATACAATGTACTATTAATAGAGATTGCTTTTCTGTGACATACTGTTCAACAAGACTAGTGTTTTCTAATTTTCGGCATTATTCAGTCATGATGTGGAATATATGGAAATTGACCATTCTTCTGCCACACTACATGTAATTCCCCTCTGTCTTTTTGATGTAAGGAGGAAGTGCAGTTGATAAGAAAATCAATGCCTGAAATGATCAATATTTATTAATTTAATTTCAATAGAAAAAAAAGTTCAATGAAAAATATTATGATAGGTTACATTATAGTAATATCATTTTAACCCCCACCCTCGCCGACCAAATATACATGAAGTTAGCGAGTAAAAGAGTAATAGGAATATTTATAGAGTACATACTTTTTTATCAACACCCAAAAAGTGTCTCCAGTGGACCGTTTACTGCTATAAAACCCCGAAAATTGAATAATGTGTTATACCTAGCAAAATATGTGCTAAAGATAACATGAAAATGGAAAAATACTTCAATATTGTGCATTCTAATGGCAGTTTTAATTTCATTAATATTACAGCGGGCCTAATCAAATGTTTAATCTTTGAAAGAACAAAATATGATATGAGTGAAATTTTGCTCCCTTCATTCGCCATTTTTTAAAGTCTTTTTGGTTATAGCGAGCGCAGCTCGCCGGCGCGCAGCGCCGGCTAGCGAAGCGAGCTCTAAGAACCAGTGGGCGCGGGAAAAAGAACGAGCGAAACCTACTGTTCATCAAACAAAATTTTTTGTCCACGTCCCATAATGCTCTCTAACGTTTTCACCCGTGGTGCTATGCCAAAAATGGCCGACTTTTAACTTGTAATTTACGGTGACTTAAAGTTTGAAGACACGTTCTGAGTACCGCATATGCTTTGGCGAGACTCAAAAGATTTGTTACATGCTTCCATACCTTCGTATTGAGTCGAGAAACGTAAACAAAGACGAAGAAAGTCATGGATGACGTCACAGTGCACTCGGGCTATATTTCCCGCGAAAAATTTAGAGGTGGATCAAACATCTGTAATGAGTGTACTGGCTATTTCAGTATAGTCTGCGATACCTGCCTCATTGACATATGATTTGTTTTTAATCTTTTTTTAATATAGAGATTTTATATATATATATACTAGCAAGAGCCACACTTTACTGTCATATCGATCCATTTTTAAACTAAATAATTGTGCATGTATGTACAGTAACGTTAGGCAGTTAAGTATATGAGTAGGGAGGAAATAAACAATGGGACATTTTGAACTAAATAAAAAGGAATAAAATGAAAAAAATAAACAGGTAAAAAAAAATATGTAGATATTGCATATAGTCAGACCATTAAATTTAAAAGTGGGAAATTACACACCTACAAACACGTACCGGTCTCTCTCTCTCTCTCTCTCTCTCTCTCTCTCTCTCTCTCTCTCTCTCTCTCCCTCTCTCTGGGTAGGGGGTTGCGCTGTAATATGTATCATAACCATTAAAATTAGTACCTTTGGCATACTTATTGTAGAGCAATACTCTCTCAAAAATTCTTTGACGTTCGTTGATACCTAAATAAAACTATAAATTGACAATGATGCAAGGTACAGTATGTGTAATTCTTGCTGCGCTCGCCAGAACGGTAGCACCGTAAAACAAATTATATGTTATATTTTAGAAGAGTTGATGTAAAATATATTTTTCACCTATTTATTTAAAAGTGACGCTATTTCTATCATTCAATCAAAATCAGTCAAAAATTGACATTTTCCTTATCTTTTTATGAATGGGAAATATAGAGCGCATGCTTGAACAAGGAAAATTTTTGTGTCACTTATTAGCCTTGGCTAGATACATCTCTGATTAAAATATTTTGTTTGATCAAGCGTGTGCTCTATGTTTTCTGAAAGATAAACTGCCTGAAAACAAGCTGTTTTATGGCTAAAATGCAAAAATGGCGGGAAAAGGTTGTCTTTACGTTATCATAGTTCTTACTTGTAGGCAGTTGAATCAAAATGAACATTTTGTATATATATAAATGCGAGCTAATATATATATATATATATATATATATATATATATATATATATATATATATATATATATATATATATATATATATATATATATATATATATATATATATATACAAAGAAAACAAAGAATTACAGTAAAATGATGATGTTCATTTTAAGAGGCAAGTTTAGGCCCATGTCATATATAGTCCTTTGTGGAAATTCAGTTCAACAATTTAATTTTGTATATTCATACATGTAATCATCTTAAAAGAACACTAGTTGAAATAACACATTTCGATTTACATAAACAACAATACAATCTTGTTTAAATTCAATCAATATCCTAACAGTAGTCTTTGTAGTGCTAGCACAGTGTTTGGAGTTTTCATTGTTTACATTTTCTTTGAACACGGAAAAAATGCGAGCTAATATTATTGCGATAAAAGGGACCAGCAAAAAGCTACAATGAGCATCAATACTCTTTATGATCAAAATCAGCAAATCACAGAACATTTACTTTGCCTGATCGAGTCACCAAATTGATAATCAAACACAATATTACATGAAAAACAAATGTAAACAAGTAAACAAAATCGAAGCCGGGGAATTTTCCTTTGTTTCCGTTTCATCCTACAGTATTAGATAATATATATCAATATCTAGGGGAAGTACAGATAAATCCTACCTTGTTCAGTTGCATCCTCTCCACGCTGGTTGTAAATGAGTTAAATTCCCAGATATGTCACTGAAGTGTACATGTCTATTCTGATCACAGCTGCAAGCGCCGATGTGACGTAGTCAACCTCGATAAGTCGTGAGGCGACTTTTGAATTTTACAATTTCGCAAGATATAAAGAATAGTTGAAATTTTTATTTCAGTACACCTTTCTTGAAACAATCCCAATAATTAACCATATTCATTTTGGTAGATATTTGTTAATTACCGAAATACAACATCTCGTAAAATATCATAAATAAGGGGCGGAGCATATGCAATTTTCCTAAATCAAACGTGCTAGAATTCTGATACCTTCCTTAACACAGCTGAGACGTGAAAGAATTTGTTAATGAGTGTGTTAATGATGAAATATTTTTGTTATACAAGCATCAATTATAATAACAGAAAGAAATATTACAGAAGGAAGGGATCTGTATGTCATAACATGTTTGAAGAAATTTCTATAATGATTAACAAAAATAGAAAGATATTTGTTTTCAGGTTTGATTGACGACAAATTTAGCCTTAATTCGAATTAAGCAACATGTTGCATGCTTAGAAACGTTTCTAAACTGTATGAACGTGCAAACGAGTAAAAAAAACCTATTTATTATGATCAAATTGAGCTAGACGATTTCAAATAACAAAAATAAACTCATTTGATTTCATTTCTTGAGAAAAGTATACTCTATTGTTTTTACATCTTCAGAAAACTGATTTTACCCTTGTTTTCCCTAGTCTCGTTGACTAATTATTGCTATATTGTTTCCACCTATTTTGATATACTTGTTCTTCAAATCGGTAATAAATAAATATCAATAACAACATCATTAAAACATTTCTCAAACAAGTTCGACTTATGTTATTAATGATTCCACAGTATGTTATTAAACTCTAAACAATTTTGTTTTTGATCAAACACTGTCATTAATGATTTTACTTTTTTTTAACCTTTTCATTTCACTATATATATTTACCTACATGAAATATCATTAATACAATTGTTAAGAATTATCACTAATCAATTATCTAATTTTGCAACTCCATTGTGTTGTGAAAGCAGAGAGAGAGAGAGAGAGAGAGAGAGATTCCCTATATCTACATTTTTCTAACAGCAAATGTTTTTCGGATAAAAGTCTTTCTGTTATGACATTTTTCAATGCATGAATATTAGGGTTTTTTTTATTATTATTTTTACATTTACACGAAATATATATTGATCCACAATAAAAGCTATCAAGTTAAAACAAATATATAAACATGTCTGTTTTCGTATTTTTCATAAAGAACTGAATGTATATATAATGTAAATAAAATTTCAAAACTATCAAAATCCACTTTGAAACATCACACAACACCTTTTTTTCTATATTAAATTCATAAAATAAGTGATCAATACTCTCTTTATTTATTTTTAAAAAAGTAAACACAGCAGACTGTTTTTTATATATTAAAAATAAAATTATTTGTAGGAACAGCCCTATGAAGAATTTGATATTGTAGCCAATGCAGTTTTGATTCCTGTGTAGACTTAAAAGGGAGTTCAACAAGTCTGTTCCAAGCTGTTTGTGAATAGTATATCTTAATCAATCACCTGAATCAACCTGAATCAAAAGAAAACAAAGATAATCTAAATGATACTATATTATCATTTCATATGATTAGTTATTCAGCTTTATTAATATGAATTCAAAAACAGAGTTAACCTAAGACACGAATATAAAGATATTCTTTAATTACAAAGCTCAAGTCTTATATTTGTAGTGTGAATAATGTAAAGTAAAGAAATAGCCATTTCTTTGACAAAATAATTGGGACAAACGAGATAAACTGGTTCAATGTGTTCATAAATAATTTTATTAACGACAAAATGCAACATTAGATTGAAATCACTGGGGTATATATTGTGAAGAGGAACTAGAAGTTTACAACTTGTTTCCAATCCATTTGATAAATTTCAATAAAATATGTTCAGACCAAATAATATTACAAAACGTGCTTTCATTGAACCATGTACGATAAACAAAAACACTGTGTTGTTTCTATGACAACAATACGGTTGTTATGGTCGGAATGCGATCTAATCACCTAGACGTTATATGTATTTTTTGGTCACGTGACGAGCGTTTCATTTAATATTTATTATTTTGACGAGATATTGGCGCTTCGAATTGGTCGAAAAATTTCTTGGATACCTGCATTAAAAAATAACCTTTATTATTAACATCATATACGTAAAAGAAACACGCGGTTTTATTACCGTTTCAAAATAATTCATTTTACATTTGACGATACGATACTTTCTCTCAGAGCTATCGAATGGAATGCAGATCATGGGTTATCTTGTAAGAAGTACAGACAAATGATTTTTACACATCACTCTGAAATCAATCATGAATCCTTAACATACCTGCGTTGTAATTTCTTTTTACTATAACCACATGTTTTATTATAACCACAGGATTTAATGTAAAACATACATTACCGTGTGAGACAGATTTTTGAAAGGCTTTTGTTTACTTGTAGTCCAAGCTCCAATTCTAGTGACACAGTCCTTAATACCACTTAACAACAAATAGAACTAATACTTTTCAGATTTTATTTTCAATATTAATTTGAAAAGTTTCAATTTAATTCACTTTTTAAACCAACCATTTAAGAACTTTTAGGAGACTAATTGATCTCAAACAATTAGAGAGATTTCCACCTTATATTTATTTATGTTTTAAACATTTTTGTTCAGATATGATTGCCTTATTTCATTAAAAAATGTAAAAAGAATAATTATGATTTTTTAAAGTAACCTTTCACCCTTATATCATTTAAATTGGCCAAGGTCAACTTCTCATTTTCAAGTTGTCCCATGTTTCTATGACGTTTGGTTCAAAACGAGTAAGTGGTTTTTAACAAAATTAAGAAACTTTCAAGGACAATAACTACTTTAAGGACATATCGGATCCTTTTGGTATAAATAGATTGAAAGATCCGTAAAGTCAACTAAAGACATTGGTATAAGAATCCAATCTCTTACGGTTTAAGAGGGATGGCGATAACGAGCTACTTTACAATAGGAGCAATAACTTTTAAACTTTTAGGGCTATATTTGAAATGTCATAGGAAGTCCTATTACATCCATGGAAAAGCTTTTCTATACCATTCTTCACAAAAGAAATATGTAAACTCATTATTATACAGATTTTTAATGACCTTGACTTTTGACCTTTATGTCATTTTGATCGGCCGAGGTAGATGTTTCAATCATAAGCGGTCAGATGTCTCTAAGACGTAAAGTAAAAAGTTGTACGTGTTTTTCAAGAACCTAAGAAACTTTGATGGGCAATAGTAGATAAAAGGGGCCTTAGGTCCTTTCAGATGGAATAGATTGAGGGAGCCTCTAAGTGAACTAAAGACATTGGTAAAAGTTTATATTTATATCTCTTATAATTTCGGAGGAATAGCGATAACAAGCATTTAATTTCACCTGAAAGGTGGAAAGACCTTTTAGTAAATATTAAAAGATAAAATAACGGTGGGGTTATTTTAAATAAAATAAAAAACAGAAAATTTGTATTGATCTCTAGAACTGTGTGTCTTTTAAAATTATATGTATGATTGCAAATGTAAGAATACCGTTTTAAGTTTAACGCAGACATATTGGGGTAAACCTAATGTAAATTGATAACATATGATAAAAAATATTTTAAATATCTAACAAGACTCTTAAGTAATAATAAAACAATTAAATCATTCAACATCAATTAAAAGAGAGGGAACTCGTCTGATCATGTTCATTAACTTAAATATTGATCCGCTACCCTTCGAACATATTTCAACATATCAAACATTTTCTTTCGGATATAGTAAATGATATCTTATACATAGTGTGGTATTGTACCATAAAGAGGGTAAAACAGATTTATCGGTGTAAGCCAACTAAAAAGCATTCACAGTTTTTCTTCCCACCATTTAGGTCGCTTGGGTTTCTTCCATCTCGGTAAGAGCTTATCTTTAGTCTTTCTCACCACGTCCTTTTCTGCCTTATTGTCTGAATTTACTTCAATTTGTTTCTCATTATAGCATTCACAGTTCTTTTCCTTGGTTTGAAATGTGTCGGTTTTACAGCCTCCTGCTCCTGCAAAAAAAAAGGATCCTGAAACTTTACAAAAATGTTTACATATTGTGTCATACATATCTTCTTAAACTATGGCATATCGACGAACTTAATACGTTAACAATAAAAATAGCTTTACCTTCTGTTTTTCTTCGTGGAATTTTACAGTCTGCAATAAGATCAACTGACGATGCGTGATTCAAGTACTCCCTTAGATTCTTTGAATAACGTAATTTTTCTTTTGGTCCCTCGCAGATCACACATTCACCAAATTTGAAAATGCTGCAGTATGGATGTCCTAATTGCAAAAATGACAAACATTTAACTAAAGCTTTATCTTTAATCTTTTTTTAGTCCAAATAAAAGCTTGATACAGCGATGCTTTGTTTCTTTGTGGAATGGGACAGCAAATTATAAGCAATTAAAAAATACAAGAAAGCGAGATTAATCTTGTTTGTTTTCATATAAAAAATACCTTGTTTGCAAATTTTCCAATGTTCAGCATGTGGATCGGCTATAAGGAATATTGTAGGAGATGTATTTGATCCGTTCGGCGTTACTTGGTTGGTGTCGGGACTACGTTTGATAATCTCATTCCCAATATGTTTCGTAAAGTTTTCTAAATGGTCACTTACATTTGTTTTTAATGAGTTGTTTTCTTTAGAGTTCATTGGCCAATCTTCCGAAATTTTACGGATGACATCGTACACGGAACTGTACTGCTCAAATGAGGGTCTCAGCTTAGTACGAATACTGTTCATCTGCGTTAGGACTTTATCACAAGATTCAATCAAACTGTCTTTGTGAGGATCACCCATGTCATTTATTAAAAGGCTTACACAGTCTTCTACGAGTTTTTGACAATTCAAAAAGGATGGAAAAAATAAGGGGAAGTATTCCCAACCTTTTGCTTCTGATACATATACCGTGATAGCTTTTGCAAGATTTCTTCTTTTCCTTTGCAGCTTTATGATTTTGTTGTACCTTGGATGCCAGGAGATATTGGTTTTGCATTTTGGACAAAACAGAAACATCAATGATTCATTTGGAGCCATTTCTTTTATGATATTGTCGAGAAAGCTGGACTCAAAGAAGTGTTTGCAGTCTGGAAGATAAACTAATCGTAAATTTTTCACTTCTGCATATACTTGTAAGGTTTTTGAATCACATAGAAGGCAACATGGTGGACATGGCTCTCCACAGAAACCTGAGCATTCATGTTTACACTGCAACTTCTTTGGACATGGGAAAACACATCTTGGACGATCACATATTTCGTGACAAAGCAATGAGCAATCATAGTGAGGACATCTCCAGCTACATGGCATTATACAAAGATCACAAACTTCAAAGCAGTCTTTTTCACAGCGTTTATGGTCACAAAATACTTCGCATTTCCTTCTGCAAGTTTTACAGCTTTCGCAAAGGTCACCATCACATTCATGACCACAAAGCATTTCTTTCCTGCAAAATTCAGTACACCTGTCGTGATAACCTTTTTGGGAACAATTGTCACATATTCCACTACATCTATGTCCACAGGAAAGTGTGGCACCACAGCGTGCAGTGCAAATTATTGTCAATATATCAGAACCACAACTTAAAGGAATAATATGTCCACAAGGCATTGTAGTTTCAATGTTTTCAGTACATTTGATTTCTTCCAGTCCTTCATCTTTTTGAAATTCAGAGCAGGAGAGTGGATAAAAATGTCCACATTCTAAAATATATTCAAGTTTCTCTATACAAACCAGATTATCAAATTTTTTTTGATAGCAATTAATTTCAGCTTCATGTCCACATGAAAGAAAGTCAGTCACTTTTTCCATACACCTTATGTTTTTTTCGCTGCATTTAAACTCACTGACATGGCCACACTCTAAAGACCTTGAAACTAACGCATCACAAAACGCAGCTTCTGGGTCTTTGAAGCATTCTGTAGATACTAAATGGCCACAGGAAGGGCGATATTTCTCAGTTTTCTCTGAACAGATGAAGTTTTCCATTGTATTTGAACACTCTAGCAGAACACTGTGTCTACATCCAATAACTTCCTTTTCTATCATTTCAGTGCAATCAAATCTACATGGGTCTTTACAACATTCCATGACAGCAACATGACCACAGTTTGGTATCAGTTTTTGCACCAGCTGGCAACAGTTACATTTCTCGGGGAAATGACAAAGTCTTCTGCATTTATGCTCCTTTTCACAAGTACGACCACACACAGCTTCACATATATTTTCTATTTCACCATCAATTTTGAAGCATTCTAATTTTATCTCGTGACTACAGTTTCGTTTGAGAAAAACTGGTTCGTCGCAAATTTCATACTCCATGTTCAGATAACATGGTACACTTTTCATGTGTCTGCATTTTTTAAATTGTTTCTCCACTACTTGCTTGCATTCAAAGTAACTGATATCAAGATGACATTCCATTGTATTTTCATGGCCACATTCTGATTTGCGAACGACTTGTTTTTTACATTTAGCTCTATCAAACTCGGCACATTCTATAAATGCTGAATGACCACATGACCATGTTTTTTCCACGAATTCGATGCACTTGATTTTAAATTTACGTTTATGACACGGAAGAGACATTGTGTGACCACAAATCAATTCATGTTCAACGACTTTTTCACAATTAATCTTATCAACTGGTTCAGGGCAAGCCAGCTCTTTACTGTGATAACAGGTACTGAAGTATTTTGTGACCATTGTACTACATTCTTTGTCTTTAGGATCCATGCAACATTGTATTTCATTTTCGTGCCCGCAATGAAATTTCTTTTTTATTAAAACAGTGCAATTACATGGCTCTGGAAAATGGCAAATTTTGTCGCAAATGTGCTTATTTATGCACATATTCGAACACCTCACTTTGCATTGATATGACTTATGAATTTTGTCATCAGGGTGACAATATCGTCTACATGCGTGACCACATGGCAATCGTGTTTCGCACAGTGCTTTACAGCCTCCATCTGGACAACTATCAAAATCCTCAGCACGTTTTGCTTTTATTTTTCTTTCCGGATGATTTTGACAAAAGAGGGGTAATTCTGTACCATAGCAGTTTTTCAACTCCAAATCTTTAATTGTAATATCCCACAGCTTAGTTTTTTTTGCACATTTTCGCATCATTTCAAAATTCCCAATGACAAATAAACCCCGTTTTGCTCTCGACAAAGCAACACATACTCGGTTTTCTTTGTCCAAAAAACCCAGTTTTCCAATATCATTGCTTCTGACCATAGATAGCAATATAATATCATTTTCTTCACCTTGGTAATTGTCGACAATACAAAAGCGAATATCTTTCGTTATATTGTCTTTTAAGCCAGTCAAACATCGCAATTGTCCTGAATAAGGTGTCAATACTGTAATTTGAGAAGATATATACCCTTGATATATTAAATATCTACAAAGCCGAGTTGTAAATTCCGCTTCGAAGTAATTTTCGTAACTTCGCCCTTCTTCTCTATATTCTTCTTGAAATCCATGACTCAAGAAAAATACGTTACTTGCAATACCACTCACATTTTCATATTCTTTGACATTTTCTGCGTCGTGTAGACCTGGATAAATTTCCTTCACCAAAGAAGAAATTTCCGGCCTCATTCTGTGTTGTTTTAATAAACAGTGATGACTTATCCCGTTTCTAATCATTCTTTCAAAAAACGACAAAGACAAGTGGTACTTTTGTGCAAGTTCAAATACAGCTGGTTTTGGTTCAAGCTGTTTGTGATCCCCGATCATTATCAAATGTTCACAAGACGAAGGAAGAGAAGCAACTATATGGGCCTCGAGAACTTCTGCAGCTTCATCAATAATGACAATGCGTGGTCTGAGAATCTTAAGCATGTTTTGATATTTTGCAGCTCCTGTTGTGGTCATTGCGATAAGTGCAGCTCTCTCCAGAACTCTGTACTCGTTGTTGAAGATTTCCTGTCTGTAATTCTCAAGAATTTCATTGTAAGATATTTTGAAGTTTTCAATGTTTGATAATATTTTTCGATAAAACTGACTCTGCCAGAATCTATACAACTTCCACCTGTTTGGCAATGGCAATTCCCATAAATTTTGTGTTTCATAAAAACCAGCTTCAAATGCCGTCATGGTATTCTCCAAATTGATATTTCTAAGTATATCATCAATTACCAATTCAACTTGCTCTAAAAACTTCTTGTCTTCCTTCACACTGTTATCAACGGCTAAAGCCCGCCATGTCTGGAGTATATTCATTCCAAAGTTTAAAACAGGCGAATCTTGAATTCTTGGATCTTGATGTTCACTTTCGTCTACGCTTGATGTCAATTGATAAAACCAGTTTTCATATCTATTGTTTGGAAGAAGGTTGTTTTCTACCTCCAAATATTCATTTATTTTTGTCTTTCTCTTTTTTCTGTTGTTGTTACTAGCGGAATCCAAAACGCTTCTTTTATCAACATTCAACCATCGAAATAATGTTTTCTCCTCTTCATTTGTGAAATTTTGACTTGGAAAATGAATGTATTGTCTCAAATAATCATTATTTACAATAGTGAAATTTTGCTGACTAATCATTTTTTTGTATTTGGAGATCATGTTTTGAAGAAAATTCAATTCTAAAAGTCTGTTTTTCTTAGGCACTCTATCACATCTCTTTTTCAGGGTAATGTCTTCAATAACTTTGTTGCCGCTTCTTCCACCGACCCTTACAATTCTACTCTTGAAAGCTGTATCAACAGAATCGACAATACTTTCCAAAAATTGGTCTAAAGCATGATTGGTAAAACAAATCATAAGTATTGGAGAAGTTCTGTCTCTAGACCAGCATTCTGTGTTTGCCAGCAAAGTCTTAACAATTTGGATGCCAAGATAAGACTTTCCTGTACCCGGTGGCCCCTGTATCAGACAAAACTCATTTGTTAAAGCAGCTTTAAACGCTTCATACTGAATGGGATTCATATGAAGTTCCTCTGAAGATGGCCAGTCTCGGTATTGTTTTACTCTCTCATATCTTTCTCCATATCTTCTTATTTTCACCAGTCTTCTATGCGTTATAGATGAAAAGTCAAACACAGGACCTTTCTCAAAATAATCTGTTTTCCTTATTTCTGTTTCACAGTTGACGAAAAATTTTTCAAAGGCCAATTTCCCTGCTCCAATAGATTTTAATTTTTCAAGACCGTGTCTATATGCTTCAAACAACGCCGTGCTTTCTATCATCGTATACAAGCGCCCCAAAATGCAGTCTTCTAATTCATTTTCTGTCTGGTTTACTTTGACTTTAAACAAACCCCTTACACTCAAAACATTGGTATCTGCTCTCATAATAGTTGCAAACAGGAATGTCTCAAAATGATCGAAAGATAAACAAACGAGAGAACCGTGTAGCAGTCTTTTAGTATTGTTCCAGTCTATGTTTTTGTAAGTGTTCTGATCCAATTGCAAAACGTGCAATATATCGTCCAAAGAGGTCTCCCTAAAAAGTATTCTAACGTTATGATAAATGCGGGAACTTTCAAGTCGACGAATATTGTTGTTTCCTGCCGTACGTTCCTGTATATATTCCTGAATACCACTACGAAGTTGAGTTAGACAGTCTTCCCTGAAAAGTCGAAACTGAACGTCCAGGTAGTGTTCCAAGTCTTCATATTTACCATTCCTAATGATTTTCCTCAGAAACGGCCTCTGTTCTGGGAAAATATCTTCTTTTCTAGGAAAGATAGGTAGGTTTCGAAAATCGTCAGGAGGTTTTCGTTTATCAACATATTCTGTGGAGGTGGTTTTTTTCCTTTGGGTAAATTCCATCGATCTCTTTACTGCCTCTTTTACCGATAATATTCTATGAGTAAGTCTCGAAAGTTTTGGTGTTTTCTCCACTGTCTTTTCCAAGGTAAAAATCAATCCTTGTAATTGCAAAATAAAACTAGGCATGCATACATGAAGATGCTCTAATAATTCAACACATGCTTCGATTACTTTGTTGTTTTCAGTTTCAGATGAATTGCGTTCTGATGTGTGCAACAGTCTGATCAGAAAGTCAGTAGTCGAACTGTCTTTGAAAGTACTGAGCAACCGTACAGAAAGTTCTCGATGTGATGAACATCTTAAAGCATTATGAACAACTTTCATTAGTAAAACATCTTCTGAGGTACAAACAGGTGGTCTTGTTAAGCTATTCTGTATATACTTTTCCAACTGAGGTAAAATGGAAGTGATATATTGAAGACTTTCTTCTGGGGAGCACGATTCAGATGACATTTGAGTCAGAATTACTTTAGAAAAAAAGTCAGCCATCTTAATGTTTTATGTCTTCCTCTGTTTCAATCTTCCTAGCAAAACAAGGAAAAGAAGCTTAAATTGACAAAACAAAATAAAATATATTTGAATTAAGATTATTAAATCTTTAGAATACTGGTAGGTGAATTCTAAAGCATTAATGGTGAAAAACAATTCCTTTCAATGTACAAGTAACAATACTTCTATCTTCAGATAATTTGCCTGACATTCACTTGACCTACATGTAGCAAGACTGACCACTAGGGTGATGGTAAATCAGTTCTATTTCGGTCATCAGTTCCATTTCTTTCATCAGTTCTATTTTGTTTGAGAACCGAAGTCATCGAGGATCGAATAATGCGGTCTCTGTGCTGCAGGTTCTACTCTCACGTGTACGACATAAAAACTGTTATGGTTGTGTCTACATTTAATTATGAGTATTTATCTAATTATCCAGATGTGTCCATATTTCATTCCTATTTTTACCAATTTGTTTTACTTACGCTTGATTGTTGCAAAGAGTTGTTCCCCCTTGTTTATAACCCGTCCGGGTAAGGCGTGCCCGGGTCTATTTAGTACCCGGTCGTGATTTAGTATTATTATATAACATGTGCATTTGTTTAATAAGCAGGAGTCGGCAATTCTAATGATTACCGATAAGACGTATTTCGGGGATCGGGACTAAATTTCTAACAACAACAGTGGTAATTATTACATTCTTGGATTTTATATGATACTAGACTTTGACCCTTGACTCGGACATTTAAGAAATAGATACATCGACACTATTGAATTGTTGACATTTACATTACAAAGCTATAAGCCTACATTAATGCTATTAAATTCACTACTCAGTCTCAGGACAGGCCCTCGCCACGGTTAGACCCCCCCCCCCCCCCCAATTATGTAATGTTGCAGAAAATTGCAGAATCCCTCCAATCATAACGAGTCCGTATGACATGTATCATTTTAACGATAAAACAATCTATCTACGCTCTCCTAAGAAATGTGTGATTTTTTGCATGGCACCAAATATTTCTTTGCCATCATGAAGACAAAAATAAGTACATGTACTATTATAAGTTGATATATATTTAGGTTTTTTTTTTATAATTTCTCTCATAAGAAAGTCTATTATTTTAATATTACAGTAGTATAGATTGTTTCATATCTTTTGCGTTTGTTTTACATGATTGCTATTCACACAGAATATAGAATCTAATTCTTTAAACACTGAAATTCTTGTTATTCTTTTATCCTTCTGAACGCGGATTACGTAGGGGACTAACCCCTAGACAGTTCCGTTACAAAACCAATAAAGAGTCCCGGTTTCCATCCCTTTTTGATGATTTTCTTAATAAATACACATATCTCTGAGTAAAAAAACAGTTGAAATCAATAAATTACGACAAAAAATTCTTAGATTTCTTCATTTATACGTACCCTTTTTATACCCGGGGAAAATCAATGAAACGAAAGTACATATCGTACGGAATTGATGTCATTTAATTACATTATATCTGAATCAAAGCCTGCAGTGTTGATCTTACACTAGTACTTTTAACTATACTGTAAATCAATTATAAATATTCACGTATTCACAGTCTGTTCCTCCCCGTAATCACTATAAAAAATAGCTTACATGTTATATTTAAATGCAATCGTATAATTATTAAATGTCATCCCCATGAGACCCCAATTTGGAAATATTTACATTTTTCAGTGTCTTTGCATGCCTGTGGTAACACTTCATA